>NC_080164.1:61323928-61625815 GCF_950295315.1 Erinaceus europaeus
ACAACCTATAAAATATTTGGGACACAGCTAAAGCAATACTGAGAGGGAAACTTATAGCCATACAATCACATATTAAACACCAAGAAGAAGCTCAAATGAATGGCCTTACTGCACACCTCAAGGACTTAGAGGAAGAGGAACAAAGGAACACTAAAGCATCCAGAAGGACAGAAATCACTAAAGTTAGAGCAGAAATAAACAACATCGAAAATAAAAGAACCATACAAAAGATCAATGAAGCCAAATGTTGGTTCTTTGAAAGATTAAACAAAATTGACAAACCCCTAGCCAGACTCACCAAACAAAAAAGAGAGAAGACTCAAATTAATAGAATTGTAAACGATGGAGGAGATATCACAACTGACACCACAGAAATCCAGAGAATCCTGCAAAACTTCTATAAAGAACTATACGCCACCAAGCTAGAGAATCCGGAAGAAATGGAACAATTCCTAGAAGCATATGCCCTTCTAAAACTGAACCAAGAAGAACCACAAAATCTAAATGCACCAATTACAGACAAAGAAATTGAAACTGTTATTAAGAACCTCCCCAACAACAAAAGTCCTGGACCAGATGGCTTCACAAATGAATTCTACAAAACTTTCAGGAAACAGTTAGTACCCATACTTCTTAAGCTTTTCAATAAGAACAAAGAAACAAGAATACTCCCTTCCACCTTCTATGAAGCCAACATCACCCTGATACCAAAAGCTGATAGGGACACAAAAAAAAAGGAAAACTACAGACCAATATCTCTGATGAACATAGATACCAAAATATTAAACAAGATCTTGGCCAACCAGATAGAGCAACATATCAAAAAAGATTCTTCATTACGACCAAGTGGGATTCATCCCAGGAATGCAAGGCTGGTTCAACATCCGTAAGTCAATCAATGTCATTCACCACATCAAGAAAAGCAAAGCCAAAAACCACATGATTATCTCAATAGATGCAGAGAAAGCCTTTGACAAAATTCAACACCCATTCATGCTCAAAACTACAAAAAATGGGAATAGATGGGAAATTCCTCAAGATATTGGAATCCATATATAGCAAACCTACAGCCAACATCATACTCAATGGACAGAAGCTGAAAGCATTCCCCCTCAGATTGGGGACTAGACAGGGCTGTCCACTATCACCATTACTCTTCAACATAGTATTGGAAGTTCTTGCCATAGCAATCAGGCAAGAGAAAGGAATCAAAGGAATACAGACTGGAAGGGAAGAAGTCAAGCTCTCACTATTTGCAGATGATATGATAGTATATATAGAAAAACCTAAAGAATCCAGCAGAAAACTACTGGAAGTTATTAGGCAATATAGCAAGGCATCAGGCTACAAAATCAATGTACAAAAATCAGTGGCAATTCTTTATGCAAACACTAAATCTGAAGAAGAAGAAGACATCCAGAAATCACTCCCATTACTGTTTTAGCAAAATCAATCAAATACCTAGGAATAAAGTTGACCAAAGAAGTGAAAGACTTATATACTGAAAACTATGAGTCGCTACTCAAGGAAGTAGAAACTGATACCAAGAAATGGAAAGATATCCCATGTTCATGGATTGGAAGAATAAATATCATCAAAATGAATATTCTCCCCAGAGCCATATACAAATTTAATGCAATACCCATCAAAGTTCCACCATGATTCTTTAAGAGAATAGAACAAACACTACAGTCATTTATCTGGAACATGAAAACACCTAGAATTGCCAAACCCATCTTAAGGAAAAGAAACAGAAATGGAGGCATCACACGCCCAGATCTCAAACTATATTATAAAGCCATCATCATCAAAACAGCATGGTACTGGAACAAAAATAGGCACACAGACCAGTGGAACAGAATTGAAGCCCAGAAGTAAATCCCAACACCTATGGGCATCTAATCTTTGAGGCTCAGATTTCTTAAGGAAGAGGTTGCAGAAAGGGCAAAAGTACTTTGATTCTGGGGATTACAACATGGCCAAAGCAAAAATGAAGAACAAGCAACTTCCTGCTGCAGCCCCAGATAAGACCGAGGTCACTGGTGACCACATCCCCACTCCACAAGACCTTCCTCAATGAAAACCATCACTTGTTGCTAGCAAGCTGGCTGGCTGATGAGAAGAGCTGAACTGCATGACTTATAACTCCTGTTCCTCCTTGTTATGTTATTTCTCTGCTTTTTATTTTCCTTAATGCAGTCAGTTGAGAGTGAGAGCTTTACGGGTATTGGTAGTGTGTGCTGCTATTGTAAGAGGATACACGTGTAGAATTTCTGATTAGCTTAATGGTGCACTGATGAAAAGGACCTGTTAGTGTAGCATATGGACCTGCTTTCAAATAATTATGTCTGTTGCCTAACTTCTTCTGAAGAGTTGGTTCCAACAAGTAACAAGCAAGTTTTACAGTTCTTAATGTGTTGGGTATTCCCATCATCTTAACTATGCCTTTGTGTTTTTCTCTTATTTAATATAACCTCTCATACTGATTTCTTCTGTACTCTCTTTTGGATTTTATAAAATAAAAGTTTAAGACCACAAGTCGTAAGAATGATCAAACCTTTTAAGCAAATAGATGAGACTCTAAAAGGTTTGCTTTCTGCTTGAGCTTGAGTGGCCTTAGACCCATTTCAGCTTTAACAGTAGAGTCTGACCTGGGCAATGTCTGTCCACTCTGGTGTGAGCTTGAGTGGCCTTAGACCCATTTCAACTTTAACAATAGAGTCTGACCTGGGCAATGTCTGTCCACTCTGGTGTGACTTGAGTGGCTCCAGTGCTTAGCAGCTACTCTTGAAGCTAGTATCCTTACTCAGTTCTGTAATGTTAGGATACCCTTGTTGAAGATATGAATGAAGTGTGCATGTACTATTGACATCACTTCTGTGCCACTTTTTAAATACAATAATTTTGCACAGCCTCTCACAAATGTCTGTATTATTTTCACATAATGAAAACATAAATGATGTGCCAACCAGAAGCACAAGAGTTTCTACATAAAACTCTGTATGTCATTAGAACTTCTGTGTAGTAAGAGAGTTTGAACTTAAAAAATACCAAACTGAAATCTTTGCTCAGTCTGCCATAGACAAACTTTGGTTTTTCTAGTATCCATGACAGTGACCTTGTGCAAATATGGTATGTTGATTTAGGCATATCTTCTGTCCTATGCAGAACACTTCATTTTTTTGACTTTTATGAAAACTGAAATTCACGTAATTAATGTATATCATTTTAAAAGAAACTTCACGTCTGCCAATTTGGGGCTCACCAAAATGGAAGTCTTCAATGTTCTGTTTCTGGTGGACCCTCCCTTCCTTCTTCTTGCTTGTTTGACTCAAATCATGTTGGACTGTGTTGCTCAGCCTATTTGAAAACATACGTGGCTATATCCTTATTCGTAAAATATCCTCTGCTAGGGGAGTTGGGTGGTAGCGCAGCAAGTTAAGCACAGGTGGCACAAAGCGCAAGGACCAGCATAAGGATCCCGGTTCCAGCTCCCCGGCTCCCCACCTACAGGTGGGGAGCCGCTTCACTAGCAGTGAAGCAGGTCTGCAGGTGTCTGTCTTTCTCTCCTCTTCTCTGTCTTCCCCTCCTCTCTCGATTTCTCTCTGTCCTATCCCACAACAATGACATCAATAACTACAACAAAGGCAACAAAAGGGAATGAATAAATTCAAAAAAAATCTTTAAAAATTTGCTCTGCTAGATGCTGTATTTTATACTGCAGTAACAACATAGTTATCAGTTGTTAACCACTTTGAATACTGTATTACTAATATTTGCCTACTGTTTAAATAAAAGTAACTTTATAATGAAAAAAAAAAGTCCAGACTAAGTAGATCAGAAGCAACCAATAGCACAGCTATATACAAGATACTGGGTACTGTACAGCAAACCATAACAAAACGACTTTTCAAAGTTAACCCAATTACCAAATAATGTGATGATAACATTAACTATCGATTGTCTTTTTGAACCCTAAGACAGCAGGAACCTCACATCTCCACTATAGAGCCTCTACTTCCCCCAGTCCTGGAACCCTTGGATAGGGCCCACTTTCCCGTATGCCTCTCCCAATCCATATCAAATAATATTGCATCTGCCGATCACAACCTAAACAACACAACGATTGCCACCTCAACATGCTTCACTTCAGACTGTGTCCAGAGACTTCACATGTGGAATGACAACCCTTCAGCTTCATTACTCAGGTGAGACCTTTCCTTTCATAGTATACTCTAATTCCATCTCAGGTGGTTCACTTTTTAACAAAGTCCCAAAACCTAGATATACACCAGTTTCTGTGAGAGAGAGCATATGTTCACACGTATCCGTAAACTACTGCAAAATATATACCTGAAAGCAGAAGTACACTGGAGTTTGCAGTGAGTACCTCCCTAACACTTCCTCTCTGCTATTCCAAGCCTTGGGTCCATGATTGCTCAACAATTTGTTTGGCTTTGTATGTTAACTCTCTTTTCAGTCACCAGGTTCTAGATGCCATCAGGATGCCGGCCAGGCTTCCCTGGACTGAAGACCCCACCAATATGTCCTGGAGCTCCGCTTCCCCAGAGACCCACCCTACTAGGGAAAGAGACAGGCAGGCTGGGAGTATGGACCAACCAGTCAATGCCCATGTTCAGTGGGGAAGCAATTACAGAAGCCAGACCTTCTACCTTCTGCAACCCACAATGACCCTGGGTCCATGCTCCCAGAGGGATAGAGAATGGGAAAGCTATCAGGGGAGGGGGTGGGATATGGAAATTGGGTGGTGGGAATTGTGTGGAATTGTACCCCTCCTACCCTATGGTTTTGTTAATTAATCCTTTCTTAAATAAAAAAGAAAAAGAAAAAAAAGAATATATTATCAGAAAATTTGAAGAAATATGAAGCCCTCTCTCTCTCTCTCTCTCTCTCTCTCTATATATATATATATATATATATATATATATATATATATATAGTGAAATGGACAAAGAAAAAATTCTATACCTTTAAAGATTCACTTGGTAGGAACATGGAAAACCTAAAAACAATGTGACAGGATATGAAAGACACTTTCAATGCATTACATTCTCAAATAGCAGGCCAAGGAAGCAATTGTATGGATGTAAAATAGAGAACATCAGAAATAGAAGACACATAGGCCACACCCTTTGACTTCAAAGTAGAAGGAGAAAAAAATATTTAGGAAAAATGAGACAACTCTTTGAGAGACTAAAGACTTCCATGGGGGGGGGGGGGGTGTCAGAATTAGAGACTTCCGGAGGTGGGGGTAGGAGCAGCAGCAAATCTGTTTTTCTCCTCTCCTCTCCTGGATCAACTAGGAATACCAAAGGAGACCACCTGGGACCAAAACAAGACAGGACTAGAATAACTACAGGAACCCACCAAATCACTGGTGAGTGCAAACATGTGTGGCTGGTGACAGAGAGGAGCCTAGGGAGAGATTAAGTGGCTGGTAACAGTCCAGCGGTTTATCAGTTCACACACCACCTCCAGTCTGTTCCACCAACAAGGGGACAGCTGAAGGGAGGAGAGGACTCTCCGGAGACTCACCAAGTGCAACTCTGAGTCTCCATTGCTACTACCCTCAGAATATGGAGCAGAGGCAGGGAGGGACACCAGGGGACAGAGATCTAATGGGGAAACTCAGGAGAAGACCTATACCTCAGTGGCATAGCTGTGGGGCTGTGAAAGTCTCTTTGCATAATCACTGGACTATCTCTGCCACACCCTGCCTTATCTCTTGGTCAGGAGTCAATGACTAAGCTAAGAAGCCTACTTATAGTTTCTAAGCCCTCAGGCTCCCATAGCCTACAGAAAAGAAAAAAAAAAAAAAAGAGGCTTTTAAATCACTGAGCCCCAACTCAGAGATTAAAATACTATTTAAAAAAAAAAAAAGAGGCTTTTAAACCACTGAGCTCCAACTCAGGGATTAAAATAATATTGAAACAACTGTTAAATTCAACCACTATGAACCCTTTAATTACCTTACTTAGACACAAGTCAATCCATGAAATAGTAATCAGTAATTTGAAAAGTACTAAGAAAGGGAACTCATAACATAATATATAAAATGGGTAAACCAACAAGAAGAAATGTTGGAGAAACTAACCAGGACAACATTCCAGCTAAAAGCCGCCCAAAGGGTGAAGCACAAAATAATGAGTTCAACATCCAAACATTAGCTAAGGAAATAATCACAGGAGTGAGTAAAGAGTTTGAAAAAATTGTAATCAGGAACAACAAATGAAACAGGAACAACAAATGAAACTCTGGAAGAAAACACTAACTATCTCAAGGTTATTAGATAGCTGAAAGCTGAAATAGCTGAGCTAAGAACACAGCTAGTTGAACAAGCTAAACCAGTATCAGAACAGGGAAACAAAATAGATGAACTCCAGAAAACAGTAGAGGGCAGAGAGAATAGAATCAGTGAGGCTGAAGACAGAATTAGCAAGATCGAGGATGAATTAGAGACAACTAAAAAAGAAGTAAGAGATCTCAAAAAGAGATTAAGAGATGCTGAAAACAACAACAGAAACCTATGAGATGACTTCAAAAGAAACAATATACGCATTATTGGCTTACCAGAGGAAGAAAGAGGAGAGGAAGAAAGAATTCTTCAGGCCATAATAGCTGAGAACTTCTCTAGTTTAGACAACATCAAAGACATAAAGATTCAAGAAGCCCAGAGGGATAGAAACAGAATTAACCCAGACCTAAAGACACCAAGACATATCATACTTAGAATGGAAAGGAATAAGGATAAAGAAAGGATCCTGAAGGCTGCAAGAGAAAAACAAAGAGTCACCTACAGAGGAAAACCCATAATATTAGCAGCAGACTTCTCCACACAAACACTACAGGCCAGAAGAGAATGGCAACATATCTATCTAGTGCTCAATGAGAAAGGCTTTCAGCCAAGAATACTATATCCTGCTAGATTGTCATTCAGACTAGATGGAGGCATCAAAACCTTCTCAGACAAGCAACAGTTGAAGGAAGCAACCATCACCAAGCCTCCCCTGAAAGAAGTTCTGAAAGGTCTCCTATAAACAACCAGACCACCACAAATAGGACACATATCAAAACACTCTAAAACTCTACAAGAATGGCGTTAAAATATCTTCAATCTTTGATATCAATAAATGTCAATGGCCTGAATTCACCTATTAAAAGACACAGAGTAGGAAGATGGATCAGAAAACACAACCCAACAATATGATGTCTACAGGAAACCCACCTAACTCAATAAGACAAACACAGACTTAAAGTGAAAGGATGGAAAACTATCATACAAGCCAATGGCCCATACAAAAGGGCAAGAGCAGCTATTCTCATATCTGACATGATGGACTTTAAAATAGATAAGATTAAAAAAGATAGGAATGAACACTACTTAATGCTCAGAGGATCAGTCAATCAAGAGGACTTAACAATTATTAACATCTATGCACCCAATGAGAAGCCATCTAAATACATCAAACTTTTACTGAAAGAGCTACAGCAATATATTAACAGTAACACAATCATAGTTGGGGACTTCAACACCCCACTCTCTCAACTTGACAGATCATCCAGGCAGAAAATCAAAAGACATAAGGGAGTTAAATGAAGAGATAGATAAACTAGAACTATCAGACATTTTCAGAGTCATTCATCCCAATAAACTGGAATACACATTTTACTCAAATCCACATGGGTCATTCTCAAGGATAGACCATATATTAGGCCACAAAGACAGCATCAGCCAATTCAAGAGCATTGAAATAATCCCAAGCATCTTCTCAGACCATAGTGGAATTAAACTAACACTTAACAATCAACAAAAGATTAGTAACAGTGCCAAAATGTGGAAGCTCAACAGTACACTTCTTAACAACTTCTGTGTCAAAGAGAAAATCAAGGAAGAAATCAAAATGTTTTGAGAGTTCAATGAAAATGAAGACACAAGCTATCAAAATATTTGGGAACCAGCTAAAGCAGTCCTAAGAGGGAAGTTCTTAGCTATACAAGCACACATTAGGAAACAAGAAAAAGCGCAAACAGCCTGATTGCACATCTTAAAGACCTAGAAGAAGAACAACAAAGGAACCCTAAATCAAGCAGAAGGACAGAAATCACTAAAGTTAGGGCAGAAATAAATAACATTGAGAATAGGAAAACCATACAAAAGATCAACGAAAGTGAATGTTGGTACTTCAAAAGAGTAAACAAAATCGACAAACCTTTAGCCAGACTCACAAAACAAAAAAGGGAGAAGACCCAAATAAATCGGATAGTAAATGAAAGAGGAGATATCACAACAGACACCGCAGAAATTCAACATATCATGCGAGTCTTCTATGAACAACTATATGCCACCAACCTAGAGAACCTGGAAGAAATGGGTGATTTCCTAGATAACTACCAACTTCGAAAACTAAGTAAAGAGGAAGTGGATAACATGAACAGGCCCATCACAGCCAATGAAATTGAAACAGTTATCAATAATCTCCCCCAAAATAAAAGTCCTGGACCAGATGGTTTTACAAATGAATTCTACAAAACCTTCAAAGAAGAACTAATACCTCTACTTTTAAAAGTCTTCCAGAAGATTGAAGACACTGGAATACTCCCTGCCAGCTTCTATGAAGCCAACATCACCCTGATACCAAAAGCAGATAGGGACACAACCAAAAAAGAAAACTACAGACCAATATCTCTGATGAACATAGATGCTCAAATATTGAACAAAATTCTAGCCAACCGGATACAGCAGTATATCAAAAAGATTGTTCATCATGACCAAGTGGGATTTATCCCAGGCATGCAAGGTTGGTTTAATATACGTAAATCAATCAATGTGATCCACCACATCAACAAAAGCAAGACCAAAAACCACATGGTCATTATCAATAGATGCAGAGAAAGCCTTTGACAAAATACAACATCCCTTTATGATCAAAACACTACAAAAAATGGGAATAGATGGAAAATTCCTGAAGATAGTGGAGTCTATGTATAGCAAACCTATACCCAACATCATACTCAATGGTTAAAAACTGGAAGCATTTCCACTCAGATCAGGTACTAGACAGGGCTGCCCACTATCACCATTACTATTCAACATAGTGTTGGAAGTTCTTGCCATAGCAATCAGGCAGGAGCATTAAAGGGATACAGATTGGAAGAGAAGAAGTCAAACTCTCCTTATTTGCAGATGACATGATAGTATACATGGAAAACCTAGGGAATTCAGCAACAAGCTTTTGGAAATCATCAGGCAATACAGTAAGGTGTCAGGCTACAAAATTAACATTCAAAAGTCAGTGGCATTCCTCTATGAAAACACTAAGTTAGAAGAAATTGAAATCCAGAAATCAATTCCTTTTACTATAGCAACAAAAACAATAAAATATCTAGGACTAAACCTAACCAAAGAAGTGAAAGACTTGTATACTGAAAATTATGAGTCACTACTCAAAGAAATTGAAAAAGACACAAAGAAGTGGAAAGATATTCCATGTTCATGGGTTGGAAGAATTAACATCATCAAAATGAATATATTACCCAGAGCCATCTACAAATTTAATGCTGTCCCCATCAAGATCCCAAGCACATTTTTTAGAATAGAAAAAAATGCTACAAATGTTTATCTGGAACCAGAAAAGACCTAGAATTGCCAAAACAATCTTGAGAAAAAAGAACAGAACTGGAGGCATCACACTCCCAGATCTCAAACTGTATTATAGGGCCATTGTCATCAAAACTGCTTGGTACTGGAACACACTGACCAGTGGAATAGAATTGAGAGCCCAGAAATGAGGCCCCACACCTATGGACATCTAATCTTTGACAAAGGTGCCCAGACTATTAAATGGGGAAAGCAGAGTCTCTCCAACAAATGATGTTGGAAACAATGGGTTGAAACATGCAGAAGAATGAAACTGAATCACTGTATTTCACCAAATACAAAAGTAAATTCCAAGTGGATCAAGGACTTGGATGTTAGACCAGAAACTATCAGATACTTAGAGGAAAATATTGGCAGAACTCTTTTCCGCATAAATTTTAAAGACATTTTCAATGAAACGAATCCAATTACAAAGAAGACTAAGACAAGTATAAACCTATGGGACTACATCAAATTTAAAAGCTTCTTCACAGCAAAAGAAACCACTACTCAAACCAAGAGACCCCTGACAGAATGGGAGAAGATCTTTACATGCCATACATCAGACAAGAGTTTAATAACCAACATATATAAAGAGCTTGCCAAACTCAACAACAAGACAACAAATAACCCCATCCAAAAATGGGGGGAGGTCTTGGACAGAATATTCACCACAGAAGAGATCCAAAAGGCCGAGAAACACATGAAAAAATGCTCCAAGTCTCTGATTGTCAGAGAAATGCAAATCAAGACAACAATGAGATATCACTTCACTCCTGTGAGAATGTCATACATCAGGGAAGGTAACAGCAGCAAATGCCGGAGAGGGTGTGGGGTCAAAGGAACTCTCCTACACTGCTGGTGGGAATGTCAATTGGTCTAACCTCTGTGGAGAACAGTCTGGAGAACTCTCAGAAGGCTAGAAATGGACCTGCCCTACGACCCTGCAATTCCTCTCCTGGGGATATATCCTAAGGAACCCAACACATCCATCCAAAAAGATCTGTGTACACATATGTTCTTGGCAGCACAATTTGTAATAGCCAAAACCTGGAAGCAACCCAGGTGTCCAACAACAGATGAGTGGCTGAGCAAGTTGTGGTCTATATACACAATGGAATACTACTCAGCTGTAAAAAATGGTGACTTCACCGTTTTCAGCCGATCTTGGATGGACCTTGAAAAAATCATTTTGAGTGAAATAAGTCAGAAACAGAAGGATGAATATAGGATGATCTCACTCTCAGGCAGAAGTTGAAAAACAAGATCAGAAAAGAAAGCACAAGTAGAACCTGAAATGGAATTGGCATATTGCACCCAAGTAAAAGACTCTAGGGTGGGTGGGTGGGGAGAATACAGGTCCATGAAGGATGATAAATGACATAGTGGGGGTTGTATTGTTAAATGGGAAACTGGGGAATGTTATGCATGTACAAATTATTGTATTTACTGTTGAATGTAAAACATTAATTCCCCAATAAGTTGTGATATTTTAATAACTTCCTATTTAGTTATCTTGAAACTTTTTGTTACTTTTACACTTTCCAACATAGTACAAAGTAATCATATTGAGCCTGTTATAATAAAATAATTTAAAATTTGAGTGATGAAAATATGAAATTGCTTTGCTTTCTAACAACTTAACTACATTACATAGTAAATAATATGTTCTTTTAACTTTATAAGAGTAAACTGATGACTCTGAAACAACATATGTGATCTGACTAAATTATGTTACTATGGAAACTTAATATTTTCAATGTCTTGATTCTTAAGATTGACTTCAACACTATTATGCTGTTTTCCATTTTGCTGGTCTAGTTTAGATCATGCTGTATTCAAAGACTTATTTGACTTCAATTAAAGACTCACTAAAACTGGATATAAAAGTAGGAAAAACTATATTCTTCTCTTTAAATGTTCAGTCATATGTCATCTATGGTTCATTCCATAACTCAGCTTTTCATCTGGCTTGTCTTTATTTTTCCCAAAAGTTTGCTGGCAAGCTCACAAACTCAAAATAAATAGAATTTTTCCACTATCTAATTCTGAATTTGGCAGAGAAATTCAATGAGGAATCTGTTCCTACCTCAAAAAGAAGAATTTTATACATTTTTACCTATCCATATTCACTCAAGTATATCAAGAAATAACACAACTTTATTGGGTGGGGAAGATTTCCATCATATGCTTCTCAGGATAAAACGAAAATAAAATGAGTCCTAAAATATGAACTTTCAAATAAGAATAAGCAAATTTTCCACCACCTTCTATCTTGAGTTCATTCCAGACTATCTTAGGAATAGACCCAAAGGTTTTTATCACAATTAAAGCTGTTTTTTCATATCCTGAATTAGTAAAGGTACTTCTCAATAATGGTTAGTGCATGCTCATAGCTTCACTTACCCCAAACTTGAGTCTTAAAAAAAAATGCTTCACAACCTCCAGTCTTTTAACCATCTAAGTTGTGTGAAACTTAAAGTAGTAAAATAACCAAAATAAGTAATTTTTACTATTTTTCTTCACTATGCACATCAACTAAAAGATTATTGTCATCTAAAAAAAAATGTTTTCTCAACTAATGTTTCTCTTACTTTTTCAGTTCAAACAATCCCAGTAATTCTCTACCTACCAAGTCTACCTTTCAGTACAAACCTTTCGGAAAAAAAAGTCTTTTTTTTTTTTTAGGAGTGTACATAAACACCATTCCCACCACCAAAAGACTGTGTCACAGCCTATCCCCCCTCCCCCCACCTGGTGAAGCTGAACATCCAGTCTCACCCTCAACCCAGGGTTTTTACTTTGGTGCCATACTCCAAATTTAGTCAAATCCTGCTTTGTGTTTCCCTTTCTGTTATTCTTTCTCAACTTCTGTTTATGAGTGGGATCATCCCATACTCATCTTTATCTTTCTGACTTAGCTCACTTAACATAATTCCTTCTAGCTCCATCCAAGATGAGTCAGAGAAGGTGGGTTCATTGTTCTTTTTTTTTTTATCTTTATTTATTGAAAAGACACAGCCAAAAACTGAGACACTAGGGGAAAGAGAAAGATACCTGCAGTACTGGTTCACCACTTGCAAAGCTCCCCCACCCTCGCAGGTGGGGACCAGGAGCTCAAACCTGTGTCCTTAAGCACTGTAACATATGCACTCAACCAGGTGCACCACCACCTGGTCCCAGGGTTCATTGTTCTTAATAGCTGCGTAGTATTCCATTGTGCATATATACCACAGCTTTCTCAGCCACTCATCTGTTGTTGGGCACCTGGGTTGCTTCCAGGTTTTAGCTATTATGAATTGTGTTGCTATGAACATAGGAGTACACACCTCTTTTTGGTTGGGTGTTATGGAGTCCTTGGGGTATATCCCTAGGAGAGGTATTACTGGGTCATATGGAAGGTCCATGTCTAGCCTTGTGAGAGTTCTCCAGACTGCTCTCCACACAGGCTGGACCAATTTACATTCCCACCAGTAGTGCAGAAGGATTCCTCTGTCCCCACAGCCTCTCCAGCATATGTTGCTGCTGTCCTTTTAGATGTATGCCATTCTCACAGGGGTGAGGTGGTATCTTAATATTTTCTTTATTTGCATTTCTCTGACAGCAACCTGAAACAATTTTTCATGTGTTTGTTAGCCTTTTGTATCTCTCCAGTAGTGAATGTTCTGTTCATATGTCTGCCCATTTTTGGATGGGGTCATTTGCTTTTTTTGTTGCTAAGTTTGCTGAGTTCTTTGTATATTTTGGTTATTAGTCTCTTGGCTGGTATATGGCATGTGAAAATTTTCTCTCATTCTGTGAGGGTCTCTTTGTTTGTTTGATTGTTTGTTTGATAGTTTCTTTGGCTGTGCAGAAGCTTTTCAATTTGGGCTATCCATTATCACCATTATTCTTCAACATGGTATTGGAAGTTCTTGCGATAGCAATTAGGCAAGAGAAAGAAATCAAAGGAATACAGATTGGAAGAGAAGAAGTCAAGCTCTCAATATTTGCAGATAATATGATAGTATACATAGAAAAACCTAAAGAATCCAGAAGAAAACTACTGGAACTTGTTATGCAATATAGCAATGTGTCAGGCTACAAAATCAATGTACAAAAATCAGTGGCATTTCTTTATGCAAACACTAAATCTGAAGAAGACATCCAGAAATCACTCCCATTCATGGTAGCAGCAAAATCAATAAAATACCTAGGAATAAACCTGACCAAAGAAGTGAAAGACTTGTATACTGAAAACTATGTGTCACTATTCAAAGAAATAGAAAATGATACCAAGAAATGGAAAAATATCCCATGCTCATGGATTGGAAGAATAAATATCATCAAAATGAATATTCTCCCCAGAGCCATATACAAAATTAACGCAATACCCATCAAAGTTCCACCAAGCGTCTTTAAGAGAATAGAACAAAAACTACAATCATTCATCTGGAACCAGAAAACATCTAGAATTGCCAAAACAATCTTGAGGAAAAGAAACAAAAAAGAGTCTCAAAAGCTCATTCAATCTAATTCAGAACTAATATCATGGAAGTAACACAACATGAACCACCCTGTTTGTTTCATGTAAATGCCTAGAAACAACTTAAAATTTCTATTTGGAAAGAGACAAGCTTGGGTTATACATGGGCTTTTACTATGGTTTCTATTAGTATCACTTTCTCTTTATGTGAGGAAACTTGTCCTCAGGGCATTATTTTTAAAGGATTTGTGAATTTGGGTTGTAATTCCATTATAAATTCTCCATCTTGCTCTTTCAGTACCCCTTCAGTTGCTGTTCTGGGGGTTACATCTACAGCTTCGTCTATAAAATATTGGCAACTATCCAGCTACTTTTCATAGAGGCTTCTTGACTCCTGAGAGACCCACCCATTTCTGTAATGTCACAAAAATGAGACAGGAATAAATTGTTCCACTGTCTCAATTATCTCTGCCACAACACCCCACTACTTTTTTATTTCTTTATTTTCCCTTTTGTTGCCCTTGCTGTTGTTTTTGTTGTTGTTGTTATTATTGTTGTCATTGTTAGATAGGACAGAGAGAAATGGAGAGAGAAGGGGAAGACAGAGAGGGGAAGAGAAAGATAGACACTTACAGACCTGCTTCATCGACTGTGAAGCGACTCCCCTGCAGATGGGGAGCCGGGGGCTCGAACCGGGATCCTTACACAGGTCCTTGTGAACAACCCACTTCTTTTTTTTCTTTTTTTTTATTTATAAAAAGGAAACTCTAGGGGGTCAGGCAGTAGCACAGTGGATTAAGCACATGTGGCATAAAATAAAATAAAATAAAATAATAAAATAAAATAAAATAAGGAAACACTGACAAAACCATAGGATAAGAAGGGCACAACTCCACACAATTCCCACCACCAGAACTCTATATCCCGTCCCCTCCCTTGATAGTTTTCCTATTCTTTAACCCTCTGGGAGTATGGACCCAAGGTCATTGTGGGATGCAGAAGGTGGAAGGGCTGGCTTCTGTAATTGCTTCCCTGCTGAACATGGGTGTTGACAGGTCGATCCATACTCCCAGCCTGCCTCTCTCTTTCCCTAGTGGAGTGGGGTTCTGGGGAATCAGAACAACAGGACACATTGGCAGGGTTGTCTGTCCAGGGAATTCTGGTTGGCATCATGCTAGCATCTGGAACCTGGTGGCTGAAAAGGGAGTTAATATATAAAGCCAAACAAGTTGTTGACGAATCATGAACCTAAAGGCTGGAATAGTGCAGATGAAGAGTTGGCGGAGGTCTCCATTCTGTAGACAGCTAGCAGGAACATTTTAGTAATATTCCAAAGGTCTTGTGGCTATACTAGTTTTTTGTTTGTTTGTTTTCTTTTCCCCCTGAGCCTGAAATCTGATATGCAGGTGGGTCCAAGTTATTGTCTGGGGAGATGATGTCATGGCTAGAGAAAACCAGAAAGCTGGATCAGGGAAGAGAGTAGCTCCCAAATATGGGAAAGGTGTATAAATATTGTTGACTTTAAACCCCATTGATATATGATCTAGGGCCCATGTTCAGCATAGGAGCCTATGTGACCTCTGCATCCCTATAGATCCGAGCTCACATTCTGTGGTCATCAGTAGGAATATTCCAAGCTGCCCCAATAGCAGCGTGAACATGAAGAGTAGGTATAGCATAGAGTATGTTGTCCAGCCTCCCTTCAGAGGATGGGACATTCTCAACCGTTGTTGACCCAAGGTCCTATGGCAAGGTCCTTTGGGGGCCTACACAGGGGTCTGTTTTGTTGTTCCTGATATAGATGACCGGTAACAATGGAGAGAGGGATTTATTCAAGGTCTAGGACCATAATGTCTGTTTGGGAATCTCAGGACTCCCTGAATAGGGCTTCAGCTGATGGGGAACACCCCACTTCTATTCTATTCTCACACACACTTGAGCACAGGTATGATGACTAAGAAATAGAAGTCAGCGCTATTTCTATCTCTCTTTACTTTATTCTCTCTTTTTATTTCTATCTATGTAAGTGGTATACAGGATATTCCCTCTTTAATTTCAAAGAAGGGACCATAGTAATTTTCTTTTTAAAAGAAACTTTGTTTCTTTTTTATTAGTAATTTCATATTGATTTACAAAATTACAAGATAATAGGGGAATAATTCCTACTGTTCCTACCACCAGAGTTTGGTGCCCCAATTGGAAACTGTGGTAGTTTTCCCAAGGTTGCAGATGGGTTGACTCTATAGCTATAACCATATATCTAAAACTATGTCTCTAACTCCATATCTCTATGTTTTTGCCCATATTTTCTACTGTCCTGCCTTCATTTCCTAAGTCACACCTATATCTATTACTACTTTCAAATGTCCTTCCCTTTTTCCTCTTCTTTCTCAGATAAGAGAAACAGTGCCCGGATTCCTCTGATGTTTTCCAGACTCATCTCCTTTTCAGTGATAGTATAAAAACAAGATTCCTGATGAAATGCTTCAGGTCCCAGTGGAATTGGAGTTCAGAGTCATCTGGTCTTCCCCTATCGTTTACCCCTCTGGGAGTGTGGACCAAAGTTCTTTTTGGGGTGCAGAAGGTGGTAGTTCTGGTTTCTGTAATTATGTTTCCTTTGGACATGGGCATTGCAGGCCAATCCATACCCTCAGCCTGTTTCTCTTTCCCTAGTGGGGTAGACCTCTAGAGAGATGATGTTCCAGGACACAATGGTGAGATAATCTGCCCAGGGAGATCAGAATGGGACCATAGAGGCAGTTTGTCTGGCAATTATCAAATCCTGCAGGTGCAACCTAGTCTTAAATATTCAAAACATGGAATACTTAGTACCTCTTTCTCCAGTATTTGATTGTTCAATTTTATATGCACACAAACTAAATATCTAAAAGCAGATTAAATATTTGTAGTTATTTAAACTGTGTATATAGAGGATTCAATCTAACTAAATTCCTTAACCCCACCTCATAATAGCATTTTATGACTTATTACATATGAGGTAATCAGATTTTATAATGATTACTAGTGAATGTGCATTATGAGGACTTGGCATAGAGTAACTGCTCATTAAAATATTACTAAATATTGTCATTATTCTCATCTCTGTGGCTTTAAGCAAGTTATTTACTTCCCATTTCCTTAATTTTAATTGAAGAGAAAAATAGTTCTAAAGATTCTATGAAATCATCTGTAAGCACTTACAAATTTCTTTATAAATAGACATTATCTATGAAGCAAGGGAATTTGGATCTTTAAGTTATATTTCTCTTCTAAAATGTTATGTATTTACTATTCAGTATTCTGAAGAAGAAAAAAATACAAAGGTTCACTTTTCAACAGAATATGTCAGTTATTAGTAAATCTATCACACATTGCCTCATTCTATCCATGAACTCACTGTTTCCACAGAATGTAAAAGACTTCTTCCCTCTGTCATACTTCTGATTTTTTATTTGTTCTCCAATATGTTTTATCCCCTCAAAGTGCACACTTCAAGTGCTTTCACATTACTCACAATAGAAAGGAAATGACTAAAGATGCAATGGAAATTTACCCAAAAAAATTCAATATAGTTTTGTCATAAGAGTTACTTATTCCAATACCCAACAACTATAATACTGGTGGAAAAATTTCTTCCATCCAACTTTCAGATATAGACTCATCATGTTGAGGGTATTCGTTTTGTTTTGGAAATTCTACTTTCTTTTTTTCTTTTCCTTTCTATTTTATTGGACAAGACAGAGAGAATTGAAAGGGGGAGAAAGAGTTAGAGAGGGAGAGAGGAAGATAGACACTTGCAGACCTGCTTCACCACTAGTGAAGCTTTGCCCCTGAAGGTGGGAAGTGAAGGCTCCAACCCAGGCCTTTGTGACAGAGTGTGCGCTTAACTGAATGCACCACTGCCCATTCCCCAGAAACTCTACATCTTACCATACTCTTTGCTTGTTGCATAAAGTATATTCAAAACCTAAGGGTTTTGACATTGGTGAAATAACTCACTTGTAAAGTGTGCTGCTTTATCATGTGCATGACCCAGGTTTGAGCCCAGCCCCCATTGCATTAAAGAAAGCTTTGTTGCTGTAGTATCTCTCTCTCTTTGAAAAAAAAAAACCTCAGAATTTTTAAATAATCTAATTTACATTAATTGGTCATTCTGTCAGAAATAAACTAATTCCATCAACCAAATAAAATCTGAAACAACCATAAATCTAGTTTTCCATTATTTCAATATTCAAATACAAAATCGAAACAATTCTACTATGGTCTGCCTCTGAGGAATGAAATGATAGCCATTATATAATGACTACTTAAAACATCTAGACACAATTATTTTTAATCATTAATACTTTAAACAGAAGATCTTGGGAACAGAATAATTTTAAGTTGAAATGTGTAAATATGAAAGTGTTTGCATTTATGAATCAAACTAAATAACTTTTAAATGATCTGCCACATATTTATGTGATCCTTTACAATTTAAGAAGTGTTTTCATGGGGCCAGGAGGTGACCAGAGGGCTCTGAACTCAATTCCATCGGGACCCAGAGAGAGAGGAGGAAAAAAGAAAAGACAATCGGAAATAGTAATAGATGTAGGTGTGACTCTTCAAAAACAAGGGCCTTCAGGAGCAGTGGATTCATTGTGTAGGCACCAAGCCCCAGCAATAAATCTAGTGGCAGTGTAAAAAATAAAAATTAAATAAAACTATGCCATTGCAGTGAAATCATAGGTGTATGACACAGCTCCAAAAAAGAGAAGGAAGGAAGGAAGGAAGGAAGGAAGGAAGGAAGGAAGGAAGGAAGGAAGGAAGGAAGGAAGGAAGGAAGGAGAATACAAAGGAAGAAGGTCGGTGAATTAGCTCACTCAGATAGTGCATTGCTTTGCCATGTGCAGGACCCAGATTCAAGCCTGGCCACTGCTGCATTGAAGGAAGCTTTGATGCTATATTCTCTCCCTCTCCCTCTCTCTCTCCCCACTCTCTCCCTTTCCCTCTCCTCTGTCTATATCAAAAAATGGGGAGGCGGGGAGAAAGTAGGAAAGGACTTATCCAAAATTCCATTCCAAAAGATCTGACCGTGTGTGAGAAGGAGGGACATTAGAATTCTCAAGACCTGGAAGTAAATAGAACAAGAGTCTAATTAGCCTTAGTAATTTAAAAGATCCCTGTGTATTCAAAATGTATAAATCTGTACACAAATTGAAGTTAATATACATTGAGCCCCATTTTGTACTACATGCTATCACTTTTCATAGCATTTCCTAGACCAATAATACATACTATTGGTACTTTATTTTACCCTGTGATTATGTTTCTTTCACACTAATTCTCAAAAATAGATACTATAATATTTATTTTATTTTTTTAAGATTTAGAGAGACTTTAAATGATTTATTCAAAATCAGACATCTGTTATGGAAGAACAAAAATTAAAAGAAAAATCCTGACTTCAAAGGAACTCCTAGCACTCCTGCATTTGTTATAGTGGTAGTTTATATTAAATTTTTCCCATAATAACTGGTGAAAGGAGGGGTTGTGTGGTTGTGCACCTGGTTAAGTGCATGTTATCAAAGCCCCCACCTGAAGGGGCAACATGACAAGCAGTGAAGCATGTCTGCAGGTGTTTCTCTTTATTTTTTTTCTTTTTTAACAGTTTTTTTTTCCAGGCCTTTGACAATAGTGACACCTGTGCTCAACTGGATGTACAAAGCTCGGCCCCCTGGATTTCTCCTTTCATCTTTTTTTATTTCTTTATTGGGGGATTAACGTTTTACAGTCGGCAGTAAATACAATAGTTTGTACATGCATAACAGGTCTCAGTTTTCCACATAACAATACAACCCCCACTAGGTCCTCTGTCATCCTTTTCCAGGGCCTGTACTCTCCCCCCCACCCACCCCAGAGTCTTTTACTTTGGTGCAACACACCAACAGATTTTTGGTTGTTTGTTTGTTTGTTTGTTTGCCTCCAGGGTTATCACTTGGGCTTGGTGCTATGAATCCACCGCCCCTGGAGGCCATTTTTTTTATTCGATAGGATACAGAGAAATTGAAAGAGGGAGATAGAAAGGGAGAGAGAAAGATAGACACCTGCAGACCTGTTTGTTCCCTAGAGTATCTCTTCATTGTACCAAACCCTTCACATCCTGAATCACCACTACCCACTTACTGCCCTAGTAACTTGGTTCTAAAATAAAGAAGATTTAAAAAGTAAACCAAGAATGCTCAAATCTATAAAGATCCAGGACTGGTAGTGTTTGCTGAAAATAAAAAAATCGAGTTTAAATGATTTTTCTATTTTTTTGAGGTTACTCTTTTTAAGGGGGAGAGAATCTGATTGTTAGGAGTTTTAGATATTTTTCATCTGAAAAGAAAAACAATATGTATAAACCTTAAAATGTCAGTTATGTTAATTACAAAATCTCTAAATATAAAAAATAAACACTCCATTTTATAATTTGAATAACAAAGGATGGCCCCAAACCTAGAGGTGATTTAAGTAGCACCCGAGCGCCCTCTGGTGGAAACTGAATTCCCCAATAGCCAAAGGCTGCAGGGATATATTTCCCATAAATAACAACTGAGACTTCCATTTATTTTTTTAACTTTTTAAAACTGTTAAGTGTTTTGTACACTGAAGATGAATATAAAGAAAGAGTATTCATTGAGGGAGAGATTTTTTGGTGAATATTCCTATGAAATTAGAAAGATGCTAATTTCAGATTAGTTATGAATCTGATTTGGACTCCTCAAATTTTCACCCACTAGTTTTTAGTTCCAGTGCTGATTCCTACCTAAATCTATTATGATCAAATAATATATCTTATTTACATTATAGAACCAAAGTCACTGTAACAATATACAAACTAGGATTCCAAATGAATTAATATTGAAATTATCTCATTAATTAACACTGAAATTATCTTAATTTATGAATATCCTGATCTCATTTAAAAATATATAAAGAGCAGTTCAGGAAGTGGCACAATTCAGGAGTAGATATCAAGCACTGAAATTTCAAGTATGGGGTGGGGGTACATAGCATAATGGTTATACAGAGACTCTCATGACTGAGGCTCCATAGTCCCAGGTTCAATCCCCCACACCACCATAAACCAGAGCTGAGAAGTGCTTTGTTAAAAAAAAAAAAAAAAAAAAAGGAGAAGGAGGAGGAGGAGGAGGAGGAGGGGGAGAAGGAGGGGAAGGGGAAGGGGAAGGGGAAGGAGAAAGAGGAGGAGAAGAAAGAAAGAAAGAAAGAAAGAAAGAAAGAAAGAAAGAAAGAAAGGAAGGAAGGAAGGAAGGAAGGAAGGAAGGAAGGAAGGAAGGAAGGAAGGAAGGAAGGAAGGAAGAAAGAGAGAGGAAGGAAAGAAGGAAGGGTTCATCATGTAGGCACAAATCCCAGCAATAACCCTCATAGAGATAAATAAATAAATAAATAAATAAATAAATAAAATCCCTTGGCAATAAATAAATAAAATCTCTTGTGGTCATTATCATTCTTCAGCTACATTAGTTGTTGTTTTATATATTTTGATATTCCTTTATTTGATACATAACTGTTAATAATTGTTAAGTTTTCTTGATGGAGTGATACATTAATCATTACATAAAAATCTATCCCTGTCTTTTATTTTTCTACCTTTAAGTCTACTGTATCTAATATAATATAGCTGTCCCTGCCTTTTTTAGGTTCCCATATACCTCTCTGAGGTATATGTTTTCAACCTTTCACTTTGAGCATGTCATTAAGACTTAAATTGGCTTTCTGAAGATGACAGGTAGCTAGGTTATGTTTCCTGCTCCACCCTGCTACTCTTTCTCTTTTGATGAATGAATTTAAGTCATTTACATTTAGTGAAATTTTGGATTTAAAGACCTCCTTGCCATTCATAATGTGGATCTGAGCTGTTCTTGTAGGTTTTTTTTTTTTTTAAGTATGTGTCCTTTAGTATGTCTTATAGAGTTTTTCAGTGATGAATGCCTTATCTGAGAAAATAGTAATCCCTCCATCAAATCTATATTATAATCTGGGAGGGTAGGGTATTCCTGGTTTAAAGGCTATTCCATTGGGCACTTTGACCTTTAGGGTTTCTGTTGAGAAATTTGCTGATAACTTTTATGGGATTCTCCTTATATATGACTCTTAGCTTTTCTCTTGCTGTTATCAGGATTTCTTCTATATATATTTTGCTTCTTGAATTTTAATTATGATGTATTTTGGTGTACATATGTTTTCATTTTTCTTCTTGGGAGGGAAGAAGGAGATTACTGGAAGAATGTTTCCTGGATCTGGATATCTAATTCTTTGCTCAGTTTAGGAGGAATCTATTATTTCTTCAAATAGGTATTTCTCCTTTTTCCTCCTCAGAAACCTATAAGATGTTCCTCTTAGTGTCCTATAAATGTTTGTTTGTTTTTATTTTTTTATTTTTGGGGGGGTTAGTGGGAAAGCTGAACCAATCTTTATTGGGGGGTCGGGCAGTAGCACAGCAGATTAAGCGCACATGGCACAAAACTCAAGGACCAGCATAAGGATCCTAGTTCAAGCCCCCAGCTCCCCACCTGCAGGGGCGTCACTTCACAAATGGTGAAATAAGTCTGCAGGTGTTTATCTTTCTCTCCCCCTATCTCCCCTCCTCTCTCAATTTCTCACTGTCCTATCAAACAACATCAATAGCAACAATAATGACAACAAGGACAACAAAATGGGAAAAAAATGGCCTCCAGGAGCAGTAGATTGGTGGTGCAGGCACTGAGCCCCAGCAATAACCCTGGAGACAAAAGGAAAAAATGACTTTTTTTAGGAAATGTTGATTTATGGGGTTGTTGTTGTCATGGGACACAGTTCCACATCTCCCCAAGATTAGTGTCAGTACACTTCATCCTCCACCAAACTTTCATCCTCCTACACCATATGGCACTGAATTCTCTTATGCCCTAGAAAGGCACTTTTATCAGAAAGGATATTTTAAGGACTCAGCGCCCATCTCCCAGGACCTGTTCAAGGGCCATACATGAAAACTTCTTTCATTATGTGCAGGATTTGGACAGGACAGACCTGCAGAGTTAGCTGTTTACTACTCAGAGAATTCATTAAACTGGAATGGACTAAGATAGACCTAGTAGAAATGGCACTGAGCTATGTATTGAAAGACAAGAAGAAATATACAGGAAGATTCGTCAAAAGTTGAAGCACAAGAAAAATCATGAAGTCAGCAGTGAGTATAGCTCTTTAAGAAAAAAAAAAAGAAAATGAAAAAATACAAAAATACAAAATGAATATTAATTGTATCCAAAAATTGAGATAATATTGTCCTTGCACTAGTTTACCTCACTGAACAAGTCAAGAAACAAAAGTAAAATCCAAGGAAAAAGTTATGCATATAATATTTAAATATACATATTTATATGTTAAATATATTTAAATGTCAATGTAATACAGTAACAACTAGTGCTGATGCATTAGAGAATGAATTAGTTCAAGGGTAAGTTTTTTTTTTCTTCTTTTTTTGTAAAATGCTTTATTTGGACCTGGCCCCACTCTTTCACTTCATTGTATGTAGATGTTATTGTTCTACAATGACTGAATTAGATAAAAGCCTCCAGTAATACATAGTCCCCCAGGACAAAAATACTTGGTCCTTTAAGAAAGTTTGCCAGTTTCTGGGTTAAATAAAGATGTAACTTCCTGAAAGAAGCAAACTTTGAAGAGGACATAAGGAAGAAAAACAAGTAAAAATGAGGAGGTTTATTTTTATGTAGGAAATATATCTGCAAATATATAAGCAAATTAAGAATGTATAAGAACATCTGATCTTACCCACAACCCAAGACCGATCACCATGGCTGTGACGGAAGCCCCAATTATGTCAAGTGTGCTTTCTTCCTTAGACCTTACAGCTTGTTTATTTGTATGGTTTGATGCCTTGTATAACATGTTTACTGTTTTGAGAGGGTCCAATAAATTTCATCTTTCCCAGATTGCTTTTCAGATACCTTTTTAGGATTGCTATTCAGAATTAGTTGGTTGTTAAAGTATAGATGACCTCTTGAATTGGCTTGTGGAAATCATTGCTCATAGCTTCTTGTACTTTCTTGGATTGCTGTAGCCACTGCAGCTTTTTCTGAGAGATTTCTTAATTCTTTCCATGATCCAAGAATTAGAGGGCAAATAAATTCCTGATTCTCGAGGAGTCCAGTCTCTAAGGCGCTGCTCCAATGCTGTAGCTGACATGTGCTCAGGATTAGTTGTCAACTCTACTAAACACAAACTTTAGCCAAGTGATTTTAAAGATATAATTGGGGCTTTATTAAATGATTCATGAGTCAGGAAGCATCCTATCTAGCAAGAAGAAAAGAGTGATGAGAGACTATGCAAAATGGAAGGCTTTTATAGACAGAAAAAACAAGAAAAGGGAATTATTCATGCATAATCACATTTGGGGCAGGGGAACAGAATGGGTATGTCAGAAGCAAATTACCTCCTTAGTGCTGATTGGGGTTTTCTAGCTGTCTTGGATAAAGGTTCCATTTCTGAGAGACAGTGAAACTGCATTTAGACTAGATCTTAAGTCCTGGTTTGCTAACCTGGGGCATGTCCAAAGTGATTCTATTCTGAAACTATTAGCTTTTTTCTGTTGTTGTTGTTGTTTAAATAAATCTTTTGAATATTAAAAAAAAAGAGTTTAAAAGTAGTTCATATTTGGTCAAGGAGAAAGCTCAACTATTGGTGGGGCACCTGGTTGAGCACACAGGTTACAATGTGCAAGGAACAGGGTTCAAGCCTCTGGTCCCCACCTGCAGGGGGAAAGCTTTGCAAGTGGTGAAGCAGTGTTACAGGTATCTCTCTGTCTCTCTCTCTCTCTATCTCCCTCTCCCCTCTTAATTTCTGGATGTCTCTATCCAATAAATAAAGATAATAATAAAAAATAAAAGAAAAAGAAAGAAAGAAAACTCGACTATTTGAGGGTGGATTGATGCCTGAAAGTCCTGGTTCAAGACCAAGCACCACATGAAACAGACTAGTGTTCTGACTTCTCTTTATCACTATGAAACTCTGTCTAATATGAAATAAACAAGAATAATTTTCAAGTAGTTCATCTGAAGTTACTTCTATTCACAGACTCTCAAGTTTCCATTGTTACTCTTCCATATTGCCACCAGTCCTATCTGTATTTATCTTCTCTCAAGGTTATCTTTTGAAAACCAGTAAAATGTTTCTGATGCCATCCTATATTCTTTTTTTTTTTTTTAGTGTTAAAAGAAAAAACAATAGGCCCAAAATTGGGTTACTTGTGTTAAACTCACCAAGACTTAATCCACCCAACTGTGGATTTAACCTCCCCAGGAGTATAGTCAGAGTGTAACTTTTTCTGGTCAATAGCAGTGTTTATCTTTAATCTTGTCCAGTCCTCAAAGAAAGATAATATTCCACGTAGACTTTTTTTTTTCTTTTTTCTTTCTCTTTTTTTTTTTATGCCCCAGGGTTATTGCTGGGGCTGGGTGCCTGCACTACAAATCCACTGCTCCCAGAGGCCATTTTTTCCAATTTTTGTTGCTCTTGTTGTCATTATTGTTATTGTTGTTGGATAGGACAGAGAAATCAAGAGAGGAAGGGAAGACAGGGAAAGACAGACTCCTGCAGATCTGCTTCACTGCCTGTGAAGTGACCCCCCTGCAGGTGGAGAACCGGGATCCTTACACAGGTACTTGTGTGTCCCACCATGTGCAGTTTAAGCACCATATGTGTTTAATCCACTACGCTACCACCCCACCCCCTATAGACTTTTTCTATACACCAAGACTTTTTCCATACACCAAGACTTTTTCCATTTCCCATAGTATGCTATCTAGGCCTAGAATAATTTTGTAATTTATGACTTACTTATATTACCTTTAAAAACAATTTGCTTTGATCCACGAAGTAGCAAGCTTATATGTATATAGTCCTTGGATTAGTCCCTGGTGCTGCATGTCTGCCTCTCTCTATCTATCTATCTATCTATCTCTTATCTCTTTCTCTCACAGTAGGTAAAACAATTTTAAATAAAAGGTGTCCAGTAATTTCCTACAGAAATTGTTGTTTGCTTAAATACTAGTATAAGCTCTATAAGTGTTAAGTTGTCATAAATAATACACATGGAAAAAAATACATCGAGGATTAAAAGAACAAAAAATGCAGATATACAGACCCAAGAGGCCCTGTAATGGTGCACACAGTAGAGCACATATATTATCTTGAACAATGACCAAAGCTTAAGCCCCTATTTCCAGCGGCAGAAGGAAAGCTTCACAAGCAGTGAAAAAATGCTGCAGATGTCTCTCTTTCTCTCTCCCTATCTTCCTCTCCCCTGTAATCTCTTTCTTATCAAATAAAAGGAAATGCAGAAGGGGGAAATGGGAACTGGAAGCATGGACTCCTCATCAGGCATTGAGCCCCACTGATAATCCTAATGGCCATTAAAAAAATGTAGAAACCCAAACAGAATTCTTATGAATGTGTTAATTATTAAAAGTTATAATTTTAAATCACTCACAAGGCACTCATAAAAAAGCCTAGAAAGTGCAAGTGTCCAGAGAAATTACTACAGGCTAGAGAAAGAGAAAGAAGAGTCACTGGAAAAAGTAGAGGACCCACTGGCTCCTTCTTCCCCTATCTCCATAGGAATAAAAGCCATACAGGCTTTGAGAAATTAACAAATACAGACACAGTAAGAAACTGTGAAAACTATCTCTGATGGTGGGAGAAACAAAAAATAATCCATAAACCCTGGGGCAAGTACAACATATATGTTGGTCCCTGAAGTACTACTGAGAGACGTGAATACTGAGAACGCTATATCTACCCAAGATCCAGGGGCACAGTACTTAATTAAGAATGATTTAATTTGGCATAGTAGGGGATATATTGCCACTCACCTCCAATGTCAAGAATAGCTAGCATTTTCATATTTATTTATTTTATGAGAGAGACTAGGCAATGCTCCATCACACACAGTGTTGGGAATTGAACTCAGGGACTCACACACAGATAGCATGTACTCTACCTCTGATCCACTTTGCCCACTTCCAGAGTAAAAAATGTCTAGTAATAAGTAACAGTGGAGAGAAAGTGGACTAGGAGAAAGACAAGAATTAAAAGAGACCCTTCTAAGGAGTAACCTAAAGGGAACCAGAAAATGTAGATTACTGAAATGAGTTATGAAGAGAACTAAATGAAAGAACTATTTGCCGAACCTTATACATATATTCTAAATAGTCTGCTGTTTTACTAAATAAGTTTGTTGTTTCTATCAACTTTGATCAGTCTTTTCATAGTTTTCAGTTTGAAAATTAAGTGTTTGAAATACTGAATAAAGTTTCCTTCAGAGTGTCATAGGTCAGTTAGCCTTCAACTAGCTGAAAGTACTAGATACTATGATAAACATCTTTCATCCTATGTTACATTTGATCTTTTATTATTACTTTGGATAAAGACAAAGAAACAGAGGAAAAGGAGAGAAAGATAAGGAGAGGCTGCCTCTTTGCTATTCACACTCCTCCTGTCTCTCAATGTACTTTCACTTTAGTGAACTTTTTGTTCCTCTTCAAAAGAGAGGAGAGACGATGTATGCACTCCTTAAATACTTACCGAACTCAAATTCAAAACCTTTTTGTTTTCCAGAACACTTTTCCAATAGTATTAGCAGTTTGTAAGTAAATGTTGGCTTAGAAAACATAACGTTTGGCCAGAGAAGCAGAGGAATAAATTGCTAAATATTAACAAAGGAAATTAACCATTAATGATGGCAAGCATATCTAAAGTTATAATACAGATCAATGTTGAGGGATCGGGATCCAGATCTCTGGTGGTGGGATTGGTGTGGAGTTACACAGCTGTTGACATGTTTTTGTAAATCAGTACTAAATCACTAATAAAATAATAATAAATCAATGAAAAATGAAATTAACTTAATATAAACACAAACCTCTTAAGTAGCATAATCGTCTTATGAAATTTATGGGGGGGGGGGTGCTGAAGGAGTGGGGAATCCTTTTTAGTCCATCCACCACACAAATTCCCATAATTTTTTACTCACAGAAGAAATTAGAGGAATAATTACTTTTATTACTGCTATATAGACTGAATTTATTAAACCATTACTTAGGACTTTAAGTGACCAAAGCAAAAAAGGAAGAAGCCCTGTAATTTTTCGAATTGCCTTTCACAGGCTGATACTGAACTGTATAGAGTTCAATTAAGTTTGGCCCTCTCCTCTCTTCGTAGAGAGATGACGTGTTTCCGCTTCCGAGCACGCCCCTTCCTCAACACTCCTACTAGCTACACCGAAACGAAACTGAATCGGGCTCCACCTCCCCTTCCGCAGAATGAGCCAATTCGGACTCAGCCCGGGCAGATCGCGTTCATGTGTCATGGCGGCCTGCAGGTACTGCAGCTCGTGCCTCCAGCTCCGTCCGCTGCGAGATTGCTCATTAAGTCTGCCAGGACGGGTTCGGACATTCATCCCATTGCAGGTGCGCGCTCTGTGGGGTAATGCGAAATCCCGAACCGTGGCGGTGGAATTGGGTAACAGGTAAGGAACGACGTGCGTTCTCTGCCGTCTCACAAGACACTGGGTACGGCCAGCCTGAATACATTCATCTTCTAGGACAGAAAGCCGGCAACGTGTCTCTTTCAACCCGCGCTTTATCCTAAATTTATCCTTCCAGGTTTGGAGTCTAGCTTTTGACCCCCTTCTTTTTACGTTGCCTCCGCAATCGTGTCTATTACTTGGTTCTCACTCTTGCCCTGTTCCAGACTTTTTCCAGTTGAGTCTATTTGATTTTACTATTCTTTATGCTTTAGGAGCCACTTGGACTCTATAGTGGAAAATATTCCGCTGAAATGAGTTGACAACAGGTGTTTACGTCATTCTATCCAACTGATTGCCCAAAAGCATGGCCTGTATGACTCTAGGTAGGAAGGGAAAGAAAATATCGGTAGATTGAAGGTCAGCTATACAGAGTTGCCAGTGACGTACTTTTTAATGCTATTTTGTAGATAAGATGAAAGAATCCTCCCCCCTCAAAAAAAAAAGTTTTAAATAACTTCTTCATAATCAACAAAGCTTACACAATGATACTGGATGGGGTTTGATCTTATTTCTCTGTTAAAAAACCCATTTCTTTTCCAGGGATCTGTTTACTAAAATCTCTCTTAATAAAACTTCTGGTTTTTTTTTTTGTTTTTGCTGCTAGAACTTTGTGCAGTTCCACCTCTCCCTGCGAGTTTTTTTTTAATCTATTTTATAGTACATGAAATTGTTGTACTTAATATTATTTTCTTAAGTATATATGTGTATGTTTATTATTTCTTTTCTGACAGAGACAGAAGTGGAGAGTGAGAGAGAAAGACAGGTATCTGAAGCTTTGTTCCACCACCCCTAAAGTTTTCCCACTGCAGGTGGGGATCAGGATCTTGCATCCTTATACATGGTAGGACTGTCCAAGTCCTTAAAGTTTTTTAATCTGAGTTTATACAAAAGTTGAAATTTTGGCTTTCTAACTCCCTGAGTGATCTTGGCCAAATAACTTCACTTCTTTTTATTTTTTTGTCACAGAATGATACTGTGTTAGATCAGGAACTCACAGACTTCCTGTGAGTAGCCAAATAGTATATACTTTAGTCTTTTTAAGTGCATACTCACTGTGACATATTTCAGTATGTACAGCCCTTATAAAATGTAAACAAAACAAAACATTCTTAACTAAAAGACTGTAACAGAAATAGGTTATATATTGATAATTGGTTGGTCCCTATACTAGATCATCTCTAAGACTTGTTCCATTTTGATAGTCTTTGATTTCTGGTATTTGCTTATTTTGTTTGAGAGAAAGAGAATCAGTCTTAAAGGAATAATGTTTATCTCTGAAAAAAAAATGCCCCAGGACATTTCATTTTACAGATAACCTACTGTGTGCTAGGAGCTGGAACTCAAAAGCAACAGGATCGGCCCCTGACCTCCAGGTTGTCTATAAACAATATAGTTTGAATATTTCATCTCTATGAATTTATCTATTGTAACTTTTATTTGCATTTCCCTGGAGGCTAATGATGTTGAAAAGATTTTCATGTGCTTATTGGCCATTTATAGATCATATTCTGGACACAAGTCCCTTTTCAGATGTAAGAAATTGCAAATATTTTCTTCTATTGTGTGAATTTTCTTTCAGTTTCATATTTGCTTTAAAAATTTATCTGAGCAAGACCAGAGCACAACTGATCTCTGACATATAATAGTGCTAGGGATTGAAGATGTAGCCTCTGGGACCTCTACTGTGCTGCTGTGGTAGCTATTTCAGATTTTGATTTTATTCTTTGAAGAATGACAGGTTTTTAATTTTGAAGAGTTCCGGTTTATTTGTCTTTTGGTCACTTGTGTTATTAGTAGTGAATATAAGAAAGTTTTGGCCTCAATTTATAAAGATTTACTCCTATATTTTTCCTAAGAATATTATAATTTTAGTTCTTACAGATGAACCAGTGATTCACTTTGAAAAGGTGAAAGATTTATACGATCTGGAAAGAAACCAGAGTATTGTGATCTATTTTGAGTTAATTTTATTTATTGTATGAGAAAGAGGCCTAGATTTATTAATAAAATTTTTGCAAGTGAATATCCAGTTTTACCAGCACTAAAAAAAAGCCATTTCCCTATGGCTTGTCTTAGCATCATTAATGAATGTAAACTTCTTTATAAGCAATATTTCTTGTCCTAAAAGTAATGGGGACATTTCAAAGGATATTAAGTAGGGAAATTCCACTTATTTGTTGAAAGACTTTAATAAATAAGGCAAGGGAAGAATAATTTACAAATTGGAACTAACCTTTAAGAAGATCACTTCTAGGACTGGAAGACTTGGCCTAGTGCTTATACAAAAAGATTCATATCTAAGACTCCAAGGTCCCAGGTTTAATCCCAATACCATCTCAAACCAGGACAAGAAAATAATGATACCATCTCCAACCCTTTCAAAGTATATCTTCATTCAGATTAATCCTGTGTTGTGGTTTCTTTTCCTTTAAACAGTTCATAAACTCTCTTTAATTATGAACTCTAGCCTTTCATTATTTTTTGGTTTGTTTTTCTTCTGTGTAGAAAGTTATATAAGTCTTGTTAATAGCCTTAAGTTTTTCTGTAACAATTCTTGATTAATTTATACTGGCAAATTATTTTAAACTGGGAATTTACTAATCTGAGTTATTTTATGTTTATTTTCAAACAGAAAGTTGGAAATTTCATCTGGTAAGCTGGCAAGATTTGCAGATGGCTGTGCTGTAGTGCAGGTAAAAGAAAAAAAAGCCCAGGTTCTTAAACTTTCTTCATAAATAGGATTTTGAAGAATCCTATTACGTATCTTTATATCATGTAGTTTTTTTTTTGTTGTTGTTGTTGTTTTAATTAACCAGAGCACTGCTCAGCTCTGGCTTATGGTGGTGCAGGGAATCGAACCTTGGACTTCGGAGCCTGAGGCCTGACAGTTTGTTTGCATAACCATTATGCTATCTACCCCCACCCTATCATGTAGCTTTTTAGAGTTGTAGCACTGGGAATTAATTCATACTGTCTGTAGTGTCAGAACCATCCCACATAACCAGTTAATCAGCGGATTGTATATATTCTATGTTCTTTAAGATATCTTCCAAATTTATTCTGCTAATAAATTCTGTAATGCTTTTCTAGAGAAAATTGCTCTACAATGTTCAGTAGTAGTGTGTGAGAAATTTGTCTGTATATAATATGTATGTGCTCATAAACAGTAGAAGATAATGATCAGGTGTAACTAACCTGTCAATGGATATTTTCTCCCGTTAGCTTTTTTACAGTTCAGTGACTATTGTAACACATTATGATCATTCAAGAGAGATCAAAATTGAACTTCCTATGAATAAATATGTTCATTGTCACTGTGTCCTGGAATAACAGTTCTCTGCCTTACATTTATCTATAGTGAGGGTGATTTTAAAGGAATTTACCATGTTCTTGTTTATGTTTAAGTCAGGTGACACCGCTGTAATGGTCACTGCTGTCAGTAAAACAAAACCTTCACCTTCCCAGTTCATGCCTTTGGTGGTAAGTACTTGCTAATTTATCTGAACCCATAGCAGAGCACAAGTGTAGAATTTCTAATGTTTTTGTCCAGTATATTATGAACGAAAAAATGTCAACTTTGGGGGGGCCAGGTGGTGGTGGTGCACCTGGTTGAATGTACATGTTACAGTATGCAGGGTTTGAGCCCCCGGTCTCCAACTATAGCAGGAACACTTCACAAGTGGTGAAGCAGGGCTGAAGGTGTCTCTCCGTTTCTCTGTCTCCCCATTCCTCTCAATTTTTGGTTGTCTCTATTCAATAAAAATAAAGAATAACAAAAATTAAATAAAATATTTTTAAAATGTAAACCTTGTAAAACAAAGTATTTTCCTTAATAATTTGTTGGGGCTTTTCTTTTTGTTTTTGGTCATTACTGGGCTTCAACTGCTTTAGGCTTTTTCAGGGGAGATATGGGAAAGGAGGGGAGACCCCACACACTGAAGCTTATCATGAAGCCAGTCTTAATCCTGAGTCTCATAGTGAAGCAAGTGCACTATTCCTGTAAGCTATTCCTCTGGCACTTAGTAGTCTGATATGCTGTGTCATTTGAAGAATTCAAGCTGATACCTTCATCACCAGTTCTACTTAGAGTAAGCACACTTGAAGATGTTAGGGTACATAAGTTGACAAAAACAGTACATGGGTACTGTAATGTCGAATAAACAATGAATTCACTGCCTTCATAGTTTTCCCTTCACTGTGAGTCTGCAAATATATGTTTATTGAAGCATTCATTAGGATTTTATGGCTTTTTTCTTATGAAAGGGAAAAACTGTTACATTTGTCAGTGTTAATATAAAAAAAAAAAGTTTGACTTGACCAAAGTAAGTTAATGTGAGAGTTAATGAGCCTAATAGTAATCTGACTACTAAGTGGAAGCTTTTTTAAATAGGTTTTTCATTTATCAAATAGAGACAAGAGAAATTAAGAGGAAAGAGGGAGAGAGAGATATCTGCATCACTGCTTCACCACTTTTTAAGCTTTCTCCCTACAAGTGGGACATTTCATTTGTATGCTTTACCAGGTTTACTGCCACCTAACCCACTAGAAACCTTTTGTAAAAATCAGTAAGAAACATTTTTTTTCTGCTATCATTTTCCCAGGAGATAGGACACATTCAAAATAAATAATACCTTCTTTCAGTTGAATACAGTGGTAGTAACTTCAGGAGACTATGTTTATTCCTCAGAAGTTGTTACTACAAAGAGTGAAGAAATGCATTTCATTTTCTTTTCTCACTGCTTCCTCAGGTTGACTATAGACAGAAGGCTGCTGCAGCAGGGAGAATACCCACAAACTACCTAAGAAGAGAAATAGGTTCTTCTGATAAAGAAATTCTTACAAGTAGGATAATAGGTAAGATACTGACCCTTTTTAATAGGCCTATTGGTAGTATCTTTCTCTCCCATCTGTATCTACAGTATCGGTTAAACTTGCCTTTATTACATTAACACCATCTGGGATTATATACTTTCTTTATCCCCTTCACTCAAATGAACTCCATGAAATTAGTGAATATTCTGTACCTTATATATTGACTGGCAAAGAATAGACATTCACTTGTTGACTAAATGAATCTATCAAGATATAAATTCTGTAGTCCATGCCTCTGATTGATTAAATCTGTTCATTCCTAGTGTTTTTATTTTTATGTTCAACATGGTTTTTAAAAGCATTTTATTTATCAACTATATGGAAATATGGGGTTGGTTTTTTTGTTTTGTTTTGTTTTGTTTTTGTGTTTGTTTTACCAGAGCACTGCCCAGCTCTGGTTTATGGTACAGGGGATTGAATCTGAGACTTTGGAGTTTCAGGCATCAGAGTCTCTGCATAATGATTAGGCTATCTACCCCTGTCCTTGAAATATGGTTATAATCTTTTCAGTCTTTGACACACTTAAATGTAAAGGTGTGTGTGTGTGTGTGTGTGTGTGTGTGTGTGTGTGTGTGTGTGTGTGTGTCATGTGACCATAGTTTATAGCTCTTCTACCTAGAAATTTCTAGAGGAATGTTTATATTGTATTCTTTAATCACAGAATACTAAAGAAAGATTTTCTTTTGGTCTGCCATTAATCTTAAGGCACTTTCCTTTGTTTAAATGTGTGTATGGGTACAGAAGGAAAAGCAGTCTCTGATTTTTTTTTTTTTTTTCCTAGAATCCTCATCCCTTGCTAATTTTGTTATTGTTTATTAGGACATGATTTGTCTTAATTCAAGTATTGACATATATATGTCCTTTGGTAAATCAGTCTAAGGAAAGTTTTGTTTTGTTTTTTGACATACTAGACAACTAGCTATGGTATTTTTTTATAGTGTTTGTTTTTGTTTTTTAAGTTTTCCTTTTATTTTAATTTTAACCAGAGCACTGCTGTGCTCTGGCTTGTTGTGGTATGGGGTACTGAATCCGGGACTTCAGAGACTCAGGTATGAAAGCCTCTTTGTATAATCATTATGCTATCTACACCCCCCACCTATAGCATGGTGTTCAATGGGATGCACACTTGGAAATATAAAATATAAAGCAACTTCAGGGGCCAGGTGGTTGCGCACCTGGTTGAACATATGTATTATAATGCTCAAGGGCCCGGGTTCGAGCCCCAGGTCCCCACCTGCAGGTGGAAAGCTTTACGAGTGGTGATGCAGGGCTGCAGGTGTCTCTCTGTCTCTCTCCCTCTCTATCACCCCCCTCCCTCTTGATTTCTGGCTGTCTCTCTCCAATAAATAAAGATAATAAATTTAAAAAATTTTTAAAAAGAAATATAAAGCAACTTCTGTCAGTAATGATTTTTTTTCTTGACAGATCGTTCCATTAGGCCTCTTTTTCCAGCTGGCTACTTTTATGATACACAGGTAAATTCTGTTTAAGGTTTAAATTTCCAGATCAATTCAGGAAATAAAAATAGCTTACTGAATATCTATAATACTTCCTATGTTAAGCATTACAAAGAATACAAAATAAGAATTTTTGATGTTGCTGTTATATTTAACATTGGTCATTTTTAAGATGATAATTTTAAAAAGCTAATTTGAGCTTTTAGGTTAATTTAGGTGAGTTTGAGCTTATACTGGTATTATCAGTGGGCATCAGTGAACATCTCAATATAGGGGAACTATTTCAGGCACGTGGAATGAAAGTTCATATGTACTGAGTCAAGAAAGAAATTGGAGGAGGCTGGGGCGTTAGCACAGCGGGTTAAGCGCACATGGCACAGAGGATCTCAGTTCGAGCCCCCGGCTCCCCACCTGCAGGGAGGTCACTTTGCAAGTGGTGAAGCAGGTCTGCAGGTGTCTATCTTTCTCTCCTACTCTGTCTTCCCCTCTTCTCTCAGTTTCTTTCTGTCCTATCCAACAACAACAGCAGCTATAACTATGATAACCACAACAAGGGCAACAAAATGGGAAAAATAGCCTCCAGGAGCAGTGGATTCATAGTGCTGGCACCAAGCCCCAGCAATAACCCTGGAGGCCAAAAAAAAAAGAAAGAAAGAAATTAGAGAGTTTGAGGGGCCAGATGGTGGCACACCTGGTTGAGCGCACATGTTGCAATGCACAAGGACCCAGGTTCGAGCCTCCAGTCCCCACCTACAGGGGGAAAACTTCACAAGTGGTGAAGCAGTGCTACAAGTGTGTCTCTGTCTTTCATCCTCTCTACCACCCCCCTTCCCTATTTCTGACTGTCTAGCCAGTAAATAAATAAAGATAATAAAAAATAATTTAAAAAAAGAAATTGGAGTTTGAAAGGTTAGACTGATTGAGATGAGTATAAGGACAACTTGCTGCATTTCATAAATGATATTAACAGAGGTGAGGACAGTTAACACAACTGATCTTTACTTCCTATATTACTACTGAGGCTGCTAAACCTCTACTTTAAAATATTTTAGTACTTCATGGATTTTTCTTTTCGGAATAATGGTGCTTACACTTTAATGAAGAAGCCATTTTTATATATTTGATATAAAGAAATATGCTTTGCAAAAATGTCACAGCCTCAATAAGTTACTTTCTCAAGTACCTGACATAAGCATACTATTGCAATCACTTCTTTGTTTTTTGTTTGTTAATTTTTTGATTATGGATAGAGATAGCCAGAAATTGAGAAGGTGGGAGGAGATAGAAATTGAGAGTCACCTGTAGCCCTCCTTCACCACTCAAAGCTTTTCCCTTCAGATGGGGACAAGGTCTTGAACCTTACCTTGTAACATGTGCTCCTCTAGAGGAGGAAAGATAGACACCTGCAGACCTGCTTCACCATGCTGAAGTGAGCCCTGCTGCCTTCCCTTCCCTCCTCCCCACAGGGGGAGCCAGGGGCTCAAACCAGGATCCTTATGCCGGTCCTTGGGCTTGGTGCCATGTGCACTTAACTCGTCATGCTGTGTTGCTACCGCCCGGCCTCCACTTCATGTTTGTATTATACATAGTACATGATCTTTTTTTCAGTGTTTTCACATTAATTATCTTCCTAATAGGTTGCAATCTATATACTTACATCTTAGAGCAAGATATTAACTAAAATCTCACAAATCAAAATAGATTTTTTAAGTGCTTTGTATCTTTCTCCTTGTACCAGATCCTTTGTAATTTGCTAGCAGTAGATGGTATTAATGAACCTGACATCCTAGCAATTAATGGTGGTAAGTATAAAAATAAAGACTAAAATTATCATTGTCAGTTTTTTTAAATAAACTAGATTTTTTTCCTGATTATTTCTCTTTCTCTTTTTTAAGCTTCTGCAGCCCTGTCATTATCAAATATTCCTTGGAATGGACCTGTTGGTAAGTTAGAGTTTGAAAATAAACATGCTTTTAGTTTTTGTTTTTCTCTTTTTAAAAAACTGTTCTGTAACAGGGGCATAAGTTTATCAATTCCTTTTTATTTACTTACTAGAGAGAGGATAGTGGGGGAGATTAACAGTTATGCAAAAAGACTTTCATGTAGCTACTACACAGTTTCAGTCATGTTCAGCATCTTCTAGAGAACTGAAATACATGGATTTGCAGGAAGTGAGGAGGGGAAAGAAACTTGTTTCTAAAACCTTGTGAGAAATATGGTGGTTATCTTTGGTAGGTGGGAGGGTAGGGACATAGAACCTTGGTGGATTCAATGTGGAACTTTTACCCTGTAATCTTATAATCTTATAATCCAGTATTAATCATTACTAAAAAATGGGAGTGGGAGGACTTTCATGCCTGAGGCTCCAGAATCCCAGGTTCAATCCCCCCAAACCACCATAAGTCAGAGCTGAGTAGTACTCTGGTTTCTGTATATCTCTCTCTCCCTCCCTCCCTCCCTTCTTCCGTCCTCCTCCTCCTCCTCCTCCTTCTCCTCCTCCTCCTCCTTCTCCTCCTTCTCCTGTCTCTCTCTCTCTCTCTCTCTCTCTCTATATATATATATATATATATATATATATGTATATTTTATTTTAACAAAAAAAAAATTGGATGCTTTCTGAGCCATAAATAACTATAGAGAAATAAGGATTTTATTGTGGTCACAAGTAAAGATAGGGATGAAGCCTTCACTGAATTCATGTTTTGAAAACTGAGGGTTTTTATTAAACAGTTACTGATATCTTAATTTTTTTTTTTTTAGGGGCAGTGAGAATAGGAATAATTGATGGTGAATGTGTTGTTAACCCAACACGGAAAGAAATATCTTCTAGTACTTTAAATTTAGTGGTTGCTGGAGTACCAAAAAGTCAGATTGGTGAGTTACCTAAACACTACATTAGTTCTGTATTTTATTTACAAATTCTAGTGTCTTCAGAACATATAAATGCTTTTGGGGTGTTGATTGTTGTTTTTGGTCAATACTGTAGACTTTTGTTTTGCTATCCTGTTGGCCTATTTTGATTATGCTTTCGATTCTTATCAGAAAGCACCTGCAGCTATAGAAATGTTCAGGACAGCCCTCCCCCCACAACCACTCCAGAGTCCTTTACTTTGGTGCAGTACACCTGAGCCAATCCAAGTCCTGCTTTGTGTTTCTCTTTTCTGTTGTTTCTCAATTTCTGTCTGTGAGTGAGATCATTTCTCTTTTCTGTCTTATCTTACTTAACATAATTCCTTCAAGCTCTGTCCATGTTGAGATATAGGTGAATTCATCATTCTTAATAGCTGAGTAGTATTCCATTGTGAATATATACCACAACTTACTCAGTCACTCATCTGTTGTTGGACACCTGGGTTGCTTCTAGCTTATTACAAATTGCAGTGCTATAAATATAGTTATGCACAGATATTTTTGGATGGCTCTGTTTGGTTCCTTAGGATATATCCCCAGGCAAGGAATTGCAGGGTCATAGGGTAGGTCCATTTCTAGCCATTTGAGAGTTCTCCAGACTGCTCTCCACAGGATTTGGATTAATTTATATTTAGTAGTGCAGAAGGAGGGTTCCTTTGCCCCCACAACCTCTCCAGCATTTGTTACTGCTACCTTTTCTGATGTATGATATTCTCACAAGAGTAAAGTGGTATCTCACTGTTGTCATTATTTGCATCATTTCTCTGACAATCAATGACTTGGAGCTTTTTTTTTTTTTTTTTTTTTCATGTCTGTTGACCTTCTGTATATCTTCTATGGTGAATATTCTTCATTCGTATCTTCTCCCCAGTTTCGGATGGGGTCATTTGTTTGTTTGTTGCTGAGTTTTGTGAAGTCTTTGTATACTTTGATTATTAACCTTTTGGCTTATGTGAGGATCTTCTTCCATTCTGTAAGGGCTTTTCCTTGTTTGGTTGATGGCTTCTTTTTCTGTACTGAAGCTTTTCAATTTGATATAGCCCCATTGGTTTATTTTTGTTTTTGTCTTCCTTGCAATTGGATTTGTATCACTGAAGATGACTATGAAATTTAGATGGGAAAGAGAGTTCTCTCTGTTTTCCTCTTAAGTATTTGATAGTTTCTAGTCTAATATCCAAGTCCTGGATCCATTTGGAATTTACTTTTGTGTCTGGTGAAATGTAGTGTTTCAGTTTCATTCTTCTACATGTTTCAACCCAATTTTCCCAATACCATTTGTTGAAGAGACTATCATTATTCCATTTAATAGTTTGAGCTCCCTTATCAATAATTAGGTATACATAGGTGTGGGCGCCATGATGTATTTTTTCATAGAGAAACTTAGGAAAATAGTTGTTGACTTCTCCAACAACCCAATATTGTAGAATATGTTGATTTTGAAGAAAGAAATTAAAAAAGGGAGATAAACCATTAAGAAATATTTATTCCTGGCACAAAGCACAAGGACCGGCATAAGGATCCTGGTTCGAACCCCGGCTCCCCACCTGCAGGGGAGTCGCTTCACAGGCGGTGAAGCAGGTCTGCAGGTGTCTTATCTTTCCTCCTCTCTGTCTTCCCCTCCTCTCTCCATTTCTCTCTGTCCTATCCAACAGTGACAACAACAACAATAATAACTACAACGATAAAAAAAAAAAACAAGGGTAACAAAAGGGAATAAATAAATAAAATAAAATGTTTTTTTAAAAAAAATTTTTAAAAGAAATATTTATTCCATGGAATGATATTTGAAAATGCTATATTGGAAGAAGGTTAAATAGCAATCTTTTTCTTTTTTTTCTTTCTTTCTTTAAATAGTCATGTTGGAAGCATCTGCAGAGAACATTTTACAGCAGGATGTTTGCCATGCTATCAAAGTGGGATTGAAATATACGCAACAAATAATTCAGGGCATCCAGCAGTTGGTAAAAGAAATGGGTGTTGCCAAGAGGACACCACAGAAATTGTTTACTCCTTCACCAGAGATTGTGAAACATGCTCATAAGTAAGAATATATGAACAAAAGAAAATTTGAAATTGTCACTTAAGATTTAATTTCTTCTTAGGAAAAATCTTCCCAGGGCCAGAAAGTAACTCACCAGATAGTGCTCACATGTGCAAGGTATATGGTGCATTCTCCAGCAGGAGCAAAAGCAAACAAAAAAGGGAAAACTTCCTATTGAAACACTTTTCATAATTACGTTGATAAATAGCACCCTTCTGTTTTAGAGTTCATTGTCAAGAATAGCAGGGGTGTGTATGTATGTATTTTTTTTTAAGAGTCAGGAAGGGGGTGGTAAGAGAACACAGTACCTAAGCTTCCTTTGGTGCCATGGGGCCAGAGTCAAACCTGGATAACATATATGGCAAAGCAGCACACTATTCAAGTGAGCGCTTTCACCTGCCCATGAATTGCAGTTTAATTCTTTAAAAAGATTAAACCCAGCAGGTTAAGCGCACATGGCGTGAAGCACAAGGACCAGTGTAAGGATCCTGGTTCGAGCCCCTGGCTCCCCACCTGCAGGGTCATCACTTCACAGGTGGTGAAGCAGGTCTGCAGGTGTCTTATCTTTCCCCCTCTGTCTTCCCCTCCTCTTTCCATTTCTCTCTGTCCTATCCAAAAATGACGACACCAACAACAATAATAATAACTACAACAATAAAAAAAAAATAACGAAGGGCAACAAAAGAGAAAATAAATATTTTTTTAAAAAAGAAAGAAAAGAATAAACCCATATCCCTCTCCAAGGGGTTAAGCCTAAATCTCAAAAGAATGAGTTCATTGGCCAAGACTTAGACAGTCTACATATTACTCCATATATCAGGGCAAAGAGGATAACATATTTCAATATATAAGGGAAATGCTGAGTTTCTCAAAAAGAACTCCTATAACTACTGTTATATGTCCAGTTCTTCAGAAAGTATTTGCATACAAATAGACATTCAGTACATAGGAATGAGTCATCAGACAATTAATGTATTGGCACTAAGTTGGAAAAGCTAATATATTCTCTTAGTCTCATAACTACCAGTCAGAAATAAAAATTATTATATACATGTACATATATATATATATATATATATATATATATATATATATCATGCCCAAAGAGTTTCCTAAAACAAAACAATAACCAAAAAAGTGAGAAGTGTATGTATAAAATAAAGATAAAATTAATTGAGTAGTTACATTAGGAAGAAGACACAGTTCTAAATTTGATTAACTGAAGAGGCAGAGAAAGAAATTTGTATTCTATATAGTATTATAAACAAACAGTAACAGATTAACAGTGCTAAAGAAGCTACATATACATATTTAAATTTTTTGTGAACTGTTTATTGTTAAATATTTATCTTACTCAATATTTGTTTTATTCGTAATAGAAACTGCCTTGTGCATGCAAATACTGTTATACTGATATTTATTGTTTACTTCCAATAGATTTTCCATGGAAAAACTCTATGCAGTTTTTACAGATTATGAACATGACAAGGTATGTATACCTGAATTTTGGTTTATATAATCATTCCAGAAACATTTTTCATCATAATTCATGCAATTTTGTCTATGAATTTTATTCCTGTTTTTATGAACAATCTTCAAATAGAATGCTAAATAAAGGCCTAGCAAATTTAAAGAAGGCCAAGCAGTGGTATACCTGGTGGAGTGTTTATGTTTCATGTACAATGATCCAGGTTCAAGCTCCCATCCCTGCCTGCAGGGAGGAAGTTTCCCAGGCAATGAAGCATTGCTGCAAATGTCTCTCCTTCTCTATCTCCCCCACTTCTCAGTTTTTCTCTGCCTCTATCTAAAATATGTAATGACAATTTAAAAATAAAAATAAATGCTACCACTAGAGATATATCAGTACCCTTATATTGTGTTAATTGTGTAACACTTTGAAAAATAACATTATTTTTTAAGATTTTATTTATTTATTTATTAATGAGAAAGATAGGAGGAGAGAGAAAGAACCAGACATCACTCTGTCACATGTGCTGCCCGGGGATCGAACTCAGGACCTCATGCTTGAGAGTCCAAAGCCTATCACTGCGCCACCTCCCGGACCACGAAAATAAAAATTTTTTAAAAATTTTTAAAATTTTTAATTTTTAAAAATTAACAAATGAAAACAGAAACTGAACATTGCCATGCATATACAAAAACTGAACTTGAACTTCATTTCAGATTTCCAGAGATGAAGCTATTAACAAGATAAGACTAGATACAGAGGAACAACTTAAAGGTGATTGTATCTTATCTAATTTAAAATATATTTTAAAAAATGGATTTATAAATTTTCAGTTATGAGAACTCACAGAAGTTATTATTACTGGTTATTATTAAAAGATTTGTTGGGAGTTGGGTGGTAGCACAGCAGGTTAAGCGCACGTGGCACAAAGCACAAAGACTGGCATAAGGATCCCGGTTCGAGCCCCCGGCTCCTCACCTGCAGGGGAGTCGCTTCACAGGTGGTGAAGCAGGTCTGCAGGTGTCTTTCTTCCTCTCTGTCTTCCCCTCCTGTCTTTCTCTGTCCTATCCAACAACGACGACAACAATAATAACTACAACAATAAAACAACTAGGATAACAAAAGGGAATAAATAAAATATTTTTTAAAAAAGATTTGTTTATTTACTGAAAGAGACAATAGCACTGAAGCTTCCATCATTGATGGGGCCAGGTTCAAACCATATGGCAAAACAGCACACTACTCAAGTGAGCTATTTTGATGGCCCAAAATGTATTTGTTAAAATAGAACTAGAGAACCAGTCTGTCATAGAAGGTGCTAAAAATTGAACATGCATGTCCTATACTATATCACTAAACTATATCCCTGGCTGCCTTAACTTTTCTCTTCAATAAACCTGTGTTAATGATAGATTTCAGAGTAACTGTTAAATTAACTTCTTTAAAAAATATTTATTGGATACAGACAGAAGTCAAGAGGGAAGGGAAGATAGAGAGGAAGAGAGACACCTACATCACTGCTTTGTTGCTTGTTAAGCTTTTCCTCCTGCAAGTGGAGACGGGGGGGGGGGGGGGGTCAGAACCTGCATCCATGTGCTTTGTAAGGCGTGTTCTACTGGGTGTGCCACTGCTCAGCCCCCTAAATTAACTTCTATAATGGTCATTTATAGAGAAGATTGGGAGTACTTTTTTTGTTACTATCTTTATTTATTGGATAGAGACAGCCAGATATTGAGAGGGGAGGGGGTAATAGAGAGGAAGAGAGATAAAGAGATCCCTTGACACTTCATCACCACTCACAAAGCTTTCCTCCTACAGGTGGGAACTGGCGGCTCAAACCCAGGTCCCTGTCATTGTAACATGTACATTCAAACAGGTGCAACATCTCCTGGCTCCCAAAAAGATGGGAGTATTTCACCTCAACATTTACTAGTGCCATGGAGTGGGAAGTAATAAATATTGAAGTGAAATATTGCTAGGCTTTTCCGGATCAGACTCACTCTTTGAAAGTTAGACCACCTTGTCTCCTTTCATTTGGAAATAAATAAATAAAAATGGGGAGGTAATTTGTTAAATTTCAATACTAAATCTGGTTTAAGTAGTAAATGAAAAAATAATTTATATCTGTGCCTGGAACATAGGAGTGTTCAGAAAATGTTTTTATGCTGTTTTTATTAATATGTAAAATCTGGATTTTATAGAATTTACTTCTATTAGAAGTTATTAGGCAAAAAATATTAATGTATAATATCATTTAAACATTGTGTCAAATGAGGTATATAATACTGATTTTTCTCCTAATTCTTCATTTTAAAATGTAATTTATAATTTATTAAAGGTGAAAATAATAAAAATGGTTTTATATCTGTTGCCTTACTTACAAAGAAAACTGGGAGGGAGTTGGGCTGTGGCGCAGCAGGTTAAGTACACGTGGCATGAAAAACAAGGACCGGAATAAGGATCCCTGTTTGAGCCCCTGGCTCCCCATCTGCAGGGGAGTTGCTTCACAGGCAGTGAAGCAGGTCTGCAGGTTTCTATCTTTCCCTTTCTCTATCTTCCCCTCCTCTCTCCATTTCTCTGTCCTATCTAACAAGGACGATGTCAATAATAGCAACAATAATAACTACAACAACAATAAGGGGGGGGGCAACAAAAGGGGAAATAAATAAATAAATAAATAAATAATAATAATAAAAGAAAGCTGGGAATCTGTCTTCTTACAGGATTTTTATCTCTTGTCTCTATGCAATACATGCACAAAATATTTTTAAAAGAAAAATCTGGTTTTATATTTCTATTATATACTAGATTATCTTTGTGACTCTGAATTCACAAAATAATATTTTCAGTGTTTTGTGATAGTTACTTTCTTAATGTAACCCAATTAAAGTTCATACTGAAGTGTAGTAAAAATTGTTCTTGGACCCGGATGGTAGTTCTCTCATAGAGTACATGCATTACTTTAAAATGTATCAGTATCACAAATGATATTGTGAACTTAAGAGAAATGTATCTTCCTAACAGAAAACATATTTTGGTTTTGTTTTCTATAGAAAAATTCCCAGAGGCTGATCAATATGAAATTATAGAATCCTTCAATGTTGTTGCAAAGGAGATTTTTAGAAATACTATTTTGAATGAATATAAAAGGTAAAGTTTTTTTTTTTGTTGTTTGTTTTATGGAATTGAAGTGTGCACTGCCTAAATTGTCTTAAGATTAGCAGCTTGCTCAATCCCCTGTACCACCATAAGCCAGAGCTGATCAGTGCTCTAGTTTAAAATAAATAAATAAATAAAAATAAAACAGCTTATTAGCTAAAAGCACAGAACTATGTTTTATTCATTTCTATGCGGTTTAGTCTTTGTTGTTGTGGAGGTAAAGAAAGACCTGATAATCAATCTTCTTGGACCCTGATCCCCAGCTGATTCACAGAACTAGGATGTCCAGTAGTTCCCCTCCCCCCTACACTCACACCTCTCACCCCACTGACCCCATAGCATAATGGGATAGTTTCATGCCTAAGGTCCCAAAATCCCTACACCACCATAAGTCAGACCTGTGCCTCACTCTAGTTTAAAAAAAAAAAAAATTAAAAAATAAGGCTTTTTCAAGTAAATACCACATCTATTTTATAAATGTCTTCCTATTGATGTATGTAGATTGTGTCCCTCTGGGCCTTGATAGTAGAGCAAAATTCTTAACAACCATAGTAGCACATCAGAAATATTTATAGAACTTCTTAACACAGGTGTGTGAGTCACACAACATTGGAGATTCTAATTCAGTAGGACTTAGTGTTGGGCTCAAGTGCCTTTTTTTAAGTTTTAAAGAACATAATGATGTATAACTGGGTTAAGCTTCATAGAAGGGTAAATAATGTCACATTTCTCATTTTCAACACTACTATAAATGTTTATTCCCTTATTACTGTAGGTGTGATGGTCGAGATTTGACTTCAGTTAGGAATATAAACTGTGAGGTCAATATGTTCAAAATTCTTCATGGATCAGCATTATTTCAAAGAGGACAGACACAGGTAATATATGTAAAAAGTTTCAATTGCTTGCTCATTCAGAATTGCTTAAATAGATTGATAGCTGTACATCATCCATTCAGATTAACATCTAATATTTCAAGTTGTAATACTTTTGAAATATAATCATTATAAAGAAATTACATAAGGGGTAGGGCTGTAACGTAGTGTGTTAAGTGCACATGGTGCGAAGATTAAGGACCAGTGTAAGGATCCCCTTAGCTCCCCACCTGCAGGGGGTCGCTTCACAAGTGGTGAAGCAGGTCTACAGGTGTCCATCTTTCTCTCCCCCTTCTGCCTTCCCCTCCTCTCTCGATTTCTCTCTGTTCTATCCAACAATAACAACAACAAGAGCAACAAAATCAGAAAAAATGACCTCCAGAAGCAGTGGGTTTGTAGTGCAGGCACTGAACCCCAGTGATAACCCTAGAGGCAAAAGAAAAGGAAAGAAATCACATATATTTAAAGTGCTCATGGTAAGGGGTCAGATGGTGGTGTACTGCAGTACCTCTTGGGCTGCTCTTTTATTCCCTTTAATAAAGTTCTTTGAATTCCACTTATTCTGCATACTTTTATTACCTATTCAGTCTCTACCTTTAAGCAGAATTTATTCCATTGATGTTCAGTCTATTTCTGATTGGATTTAGAGCTATTATGTCACTATTTGTTTTTATTTGGCCCCTCTTTTTGTATCACTTCAGGGCTGGCAAAAATAGCTCACCCACTCAAGTCCTTATGCATAATAATGTTTGCTCTACTGAGCTATCTTCCAACCCTGGGCCTCATTTTCTTTTATTTTTACAAATTGTTTTCTGGACACTGAATGATAAATGGCATAATGTGTGATGTCCCCCTAAAGAAAATTGATTTTTTTTTTTTTAATTTTAAGTGAAGAGCTTCATTCAGCCTTTACTGAAACTTCCTTTCTAGTTAGTTTTTACAAATATTCCTTATCCCTATTCTCCCTCCCTAGCTATCCTAGTATACTTCTTTATGTATTTAGTTTTATGATGTTAAGCTTTTGAACTACTGAGGATTGATTACACAAGACTCTAATAATTATAGAATGTTTATTAAGTACTGCCATGACACGCTTTATAATTTGTGACCCTATATGTCACTTGTTTAAAGCTCACTGAGTTCTTTAAATATTGTTAGTTTTCATCTTTGTTGTTAGTGACTTTAAGGAACTTCTTTTAGGTGCTCTGTACTGTTACATTTGATTCACTAGAATCCAGTCTTAAATCAGACCGAATAGTAACAGCTATAAAGTAAGTTTTATTATTATTATTTTTTGATATGATATAGTTCAAACTTGCATAGTTATCTTACTGTTAACTGTTATTACTTTTTAAACCTGTTTCTTTTTTTATTCTCCTGATTTACGTATTCAAGGAATTTTTTGTGCTATATTTTAATCCATTGATTAAAATTGGTAATACTTATAAATGCTTAATGTGAGGACCTTTAATTTACTTGTCTTCAGAACTATTTCTCATGGCAAGTTTCCTAAATAAACTTGGATAGTTTTTATTTATTTATTTATTTATTTATTTTTAACAAGAAAGCAAATAGATAAGCAGGAGTCCCAGTTGCTAGAAAGAATCTGAGAATGTTAAAAATGAAAAGTCCTCATCTAACCACAAATCATATTTGAATGTTTACTCACCAATACTTGGTTCTCTTCCTCTGTATCTCAAAAAGTTAGCAGTAAATTCATGGAGTTTTAGATGCTGAGGATATATTTCTAGTCTCCACCAGCAACATTACTACATCAGAATTCTAGGACTCGACCACAGGCCTTTCTTTCCTTATTTCATTGCATGAGTGCTTCCCTTTCTCAAGCTAAGAGTCTTAGAAAACCACTATTCTTGATTTCATCTGCCTACTGCCTAATGATGAAGATGATCCCTAGTATCAAGCTAGATAACATCACTGATTGTTTTTCATGTATAATTACTATCCATTATACTTTGTATTTTAAGTTCTCATCTTGACTAAAACTTAAAGTACCTTGCCTTTCTTCACTTCTTTCTTTTTAAGAGTCAATAACATTTCCAAAGAAGTATCTCTGGGAATGGCCAAGATACCTCTTTACATTCTAGTGTTAGGTCTATAACCTGTATTAAGTGAGGTAACACACATTATTATCCTTGGTGGCTTTTGTTTTCCTCATCTTTAAAATGTGACTGCTGGGCCATTGATCCCAATCCTCTTTAGCTTCCAAAATTTGTGATTCCTCTAATCCACTAAAGGAGTCTAATTTTCAAATTTCTTTTCCAAAGGCTGCAATTTATGATATATAAACTCAACACTAACTGGCCTAGAACTTTCTAAATCCTATGTACAGATAGTTACCTTTTGTGATTTTACCCAAAAGGTACAGTATTTGTGCTGAAACCCCACCTGTCCCTCTCAGTTGAAGATAATCTGATTTTCTACTTCTAGAAATTGTGTAGAAACTCGTCTCCCACATCACCCCAATCCCAACTGTTCTGGATATAGTTAGAAAAGTTTACTTTTGAACCCTTGAAAAGGTCTTTGCCTATCGTATTTTCTGATTATTCTTACTTAATATCATTTTAATTGACGATCCATCATTTCATATTTTGACTAGGGAATAGATCCTAACCCTGATACTTAACTAATATATGTAAAATAAACAAATGTTTAATAGTTAATAATGCTTACAAATACCTACTTTTTATATATCTAAGTGTATATTTGAAGCATATTTTTTTCATAAATCTATAAAGTTCATAAGCATCTTCCATAATATTGCCCTTGATATTCATCTAATTCTTATTTCTCAACTTGAGAACTGTCACAAGTATCCATTTTTTAATACCTTCAGTATTTATTCGTTTACTGAAGTTAATTTGTTATCAGTGTGATATTTTTAATGTATGTTTTTTATTTGTAGTGGGATAAAAGATAAGAATTTCATGCTGCACTATGAGGTAAGGCAAAATTTCCCCATAGATAAATGCCAAAAATATAATACACTTTGTTGTTTTATTCAACATATGCACTAATTCATATTGTGGCAAACAGAAGTGGAACTTTTAATATATCTCAACTGCGAAATCACCTCCCTTTTAATTCATTTAAATATTTGTATTTTTTTTAAATATATGGAAAGTAGAACTTCTCTAGTAGTATAAAAATAAGCCTATCTGTACCTTGTAGAATTAATTAGCAGTTGATTTAAAGTAACAATAAATGCATACACTCTTAATAAATTTTTTCAGTCTCACATTGAATCCCCCTACCACCATAAGCCAAGAGCTGAACAGTGCTCTGGTTAAAAAAAATAATAATTAAAAAAAAATTCTCTTTTGAGTCTGTGATTCATCCTAAGCACAACTAAACCTAAGAGACCACATATAGCAAATAAAAATTGTGTTTATTTTTATTTTATGAGGTATAGGTAGATAAAGAGGAAAAAGGAAGATAGAATAAGAGAGACAGCCACACCACCACTCCACTATTCAGTGAAGCTTCCCCCTACAGATAAGGACCAGGAGTTTGAACCTCAGTCATTAAGCATGTGCTCAACCAGATGCACCACCGCCCAGCCCTAACATACAATTTTAAAGCATACATCCAAGATGGCTAGTGTAAAGTCTCTTTATTTTCTTCCCCCCGCCCCCACCAGAGCACACTGTTCATCTCTGCCTTATACTGTTGCTGAGGGTTGAATCTAGGACTAACAAGTTTGAGGCATGAAACTCTATTAGATAAACTACTATACTGTGTCCCTGGCCTCAGTTACTTTCACTTTTGAGTGACTCTTGTTGGTTGCCCAGAATCTCAGTTTTGTTGGATTTACTATAACAGAGAACATTTTATCTAGAAAACATGCTAGAGAATATCCACAAACCTACAGATACTCAAGGTTTTGAGTCCTGTTTAGAATTCTATTCTAAATATTCCCAAGTGCTACAGAAACCAAAGAGGAAATATAAATGAGTGAAGAATACAGTGAACTGAAGAAAACATAGTAATGTTTAAAGGGGGCAACTATGAAAAATACAGTTTGAATTTATTACTGGAGGGGGAGGTATAGACATAGAGGCAGAAGGATAATGAACCGCCTCCAGGATTATCACTGGGGCTCAGTGCAAACAGTACAAATCCACTGCTCCTGGTGGCCATTTTTTTTTTAATTGTATAGGAGAGAAAAATTGAGAGGGGTGAGGAAGAGATGGAGAGAGACCTGCACCTGCAGACCTGCTTCACCACTTGTGAAGTGACACATCCCCCCTGCAGGTGGGAAGCCGGTGGCTTGAACCGGGACCTTATTGTGTTTGTACTGTGTGCATAAGCTGAACCAGGTGTGCCATTGCCTGGCCCCCAAAACATCACAGAAATGTATGGCTGCCAGGGAAATTGTTTAATGTAAGACTTATATATCTAAGATTCCCAGATCTGTAGGTACTGGAGTGGTATTTTATATTCTCATTCTTTCATGTGAAACACTGTCTCATATGAAATAAAAATATTTTAAGGGATGGGAATAGTATAATGGTTATACAAAAAAGACTTTTATACCTGAAAAAAAAAAAAAAGCAGTGAAATACATGACATAATCCATTTAACCATCAACTTCAAACCCTGATTTCATATACAAACTAGAAATAGCTACTTCTTAAAATTTGCTATCCACATGTTATATCCAAGTTTTGTTTATATATTAGACTAATGTATATTTTCTTTGAAAAATACATTTAGTTACTTTATATAATTTATTTTTTTTAATGAGAGAGAGAACAGAGAAAGACCAGAGCATTTGTCATCTCTGGTTTAGGGTACAAGAGAATTGAGCCTGGGATGTTGGGACCTCAGGCATGAGAATTTTTTGCATAACTATTAACAGTCTTCCCTGCCCTTTGTTTTCTAGCAAAAATGGGATCCTGTTAATTTGAAACTTTTTTACTGCTTTGATATACCACAGCTGTGTGTGTTTGGTTTATGTTTAGTTTTGTTTTGTTTTTGTCTATAGTTTCCTCCTTATGCAACTAATGAAATTGGAAAAGTCACTGGTATAAATAGAAGAGAACTTGGACATGGTAAGTAGAAGTCTATAAGCTTATGTAGTGTTTTCTTTTTTTACAGAGAGAGAACTGGTACTTTTTTTTTTCTTTTAGGTGCTCTTGCAGAGAAAGCTTTGTATCCTGTTATTCCCAAAGATTTTCCTTTCACCATAAGAGTCACATCTGAAGTCCTCGAGTCAAATGGTAAAGTATTAGGATATATATATTTATGTGAATATATTTTTATTGCTTTTCTTGTTACAATGTGAACATTCTGTAATTTCATCACAGCCTTTTACTTTCAAGTGACTTTCTCATTGTGTCTCAATTCCCTTTTAAATAACATACTCTTATTAAAACAGTGAGCTGCTTATCATTCTTCTGTCCCAGTAACATCCAGAGACAATCCCATAGGGATTGTATGTGTACCAGTGGGTCCCGCACCATATGAAGTAACTCTACTGTGAATGCTAGAGGGGATTGTTGGCGCTTATTGGAGCTTTGGGGGCTGACCCAGAACCTTTCATTTTCCCTGTTTTGCCTAGTTCCCCTCAGTTATGATCCAAGATGCAAAATCATTGTCAAGAGAGTAGAATATATTTTTCCACCAGTGGTATAGGAGGGTGCCTGATTTGCTGTGTATCTGACTCAGGCTTGATCCCACAACACTGGAAGAAGTTTTGGTGCTATAGTCTTTCTCCTCTTTGCTCCTTCCTATCTGGGAGGAAAAAAAAAAAAAAACAGCCCAGAGAATTGAAGCCTCCATGACAGCAAAATAATAATGATTAAAAATAAAGAATATATTTTCTGGGCTGGGAGTACAACTAATGGTTATGCAAAAAGACTTTCATGTCTGACGCATCAAAATCCCAGATTCTATCCCCAGCATCACTATAAGCCAGAACTAAGCAGTGCTCTGCACTGGTAAAAGAAAGAATATTTTTCATAGTCAAAGACCACACTCCCGGTTATATTCAGCTTTTGAATGTAATGTTACATTATTTTATTAGGATAGTGTTCAAATCCATTGCAAGAGAAAAATGTATAATTATACAATTGTCTGGATCACATTTCTTAGCTAATGAGTTGTTTTGAAAGCAATATAAAATACTTCATGTGTCTATTAAAATGATGACATCTTTTAGATTTTTTTAATATATGTTTATTCCCTTTTGTTGCCCTTGTTGTTTTATTGTTGTAGTTATTATTATTGTCATCGTTGTTGGATGGGAGAGAAATGAAGAGAGGGGGAGAGAAAGACACCTGCAGACCTGCTTCACCAGCTGTGAAGCGATTTCCCTGCAGGTGGGAAGCCAGGGGCTCGAACCAGGATCCTCATGTCAGTCCTTGCACTTTGCACCACCTGCGCTTAACCCTCTGCACTACCGCCCGACTCCCTAGATTGTTTGTTTTTTACAAGCTATAGAGCAAGGCTAGCTTGGAGAGGAATGACCAAAACAAATGGGGATGAAGCATCTGTCATGTAACACAGATATATGTGGTTACCACAGAGGGAGACTAACTTAAAACATTAAATTAAAAAAAAAAAAAAACAGTCAGTGCATCAAAGTATATTCATTAAAATAAAAGAGAAATGCTGGTCTCCCCAAGACATTCCTTAGGATAATCATACCTTTAACAATGCTGCCCAATATAAGAGTACTTTCTATGATGAAGGAAATTCTGCCTATGCTATCCAGTTGAAGCACTGAATTTATTTCATTTAAATTTTTATGTAATTGGCAGGAATAAAGCTGGATGGCGTATGTGCTTTGAATATATGAGGCCCTGGGTTCAGTCCTCAGCACCAAAATAAATTAAGTAGTTGTATGTGGCTAATTACTTATTACTAGATTATGCCCAGTTCTGTCGCTTGTGGCTAAGGAGAGATTTTATTAAGTACTTTTTAAAAGGAAAGGAGAGGGCTGAGCAGTGACACACTGGGTAGAGCACACACATTATAATGTGCAAGGACCCAGGTTCAAGCCCTGAGTCCTGCCTGCAGAAGGAAGCTTCACAAGTGGTAAAGCAGTGCTGTAGACGTCTCTCCTTTCCTCTGTCTCATCCGTGCCTCTCAATTTCTCTCTGTCTCTATTTAAAATGTAGAAGGAAGAGACGGTGGAGGAAAGAGTTGGCAGTATAGTTCACCTGAACAGTGTAATTTTTTTGTCATGTGAGCACTACAGATTCTAGCCCCACCCCTAAACGTGAGAAACCTTTCTGTATTATCTTTGTCTCTCTCCCTCTGTCTCTCTTATTTTTCTGTCTAAAAAAATGGGTTCAGAACACTGAAATCCTGACAATGATGTAATAATAAATATATTATAATTGAATATTCTTAGTGGATACCAGTAGCTACTTTTTAGATTAAGAATCAATATACTGGTGGTCAGGGAAGTAGCACAGTAGATAAAGCGTTGGACTCTCAAGTTCAGTCCCCAGGAGCACATATACCAGAGTCATGTCTGGTTCATTCTCTCTCTTATCTTTATCATTAATTAAAACGTTAGTATGCTATAATTTTTTTTTTTTTTTTTTTTTTGGGTACAGGGTCATCTTCTATGGCATCAGCATGTGGTGGAAGTTTGGCATTAATGGATGCAGGTAAAAGAGTTAATATCTCAAGACTGCTATATATATATATATGTCCCTAATTTGTATAAAAGACTTCTTTAAATTTGAAAATTAAAGTGCAGCTTCAACTATACAGATAATTTGCTGTAATTTTTATTTTTTAATTGAAAAACAGTATACTGAAGTTATTTGTTTAACCTGATGCTCCAGTAAACTCTCCTACCTTCCAAAAGGTTTAGAGCTCTGACATTTACTCCAATCACCAAGAAAGTTTAACTAGTAAGCAGAAATACTAGGAAGCATAAAGGAAATACTAACTGTAACCTCCCAGTCAATTTGTGAGAAAGGAAAGAAACAAAAAGGCCACCAGGAATGATGGACCTTTCCTGAAAGCACCATAACCTTGGTTGCAATAAATAAAATTACATAAAGTGTTAAAAGAATGGTAATATGTGTGTACATACACAGGCAGAAGTACATACTACACAGTTTTTTTTATCAATTATAGGGGTTCCGATTTCATCTGCTGTCGCAGGTGTGGCAATAGGATTGGTCACCAAAAACTATCCTGACAAAGATGAAATAGAAGATTATCGTTTGCTGACAGATATTCTGGCAAGTATATTCACATTCTCAAGTATTCAGTGGGAATTACACAAACTACAAGCATCATCTGCTTAGAAGAATACTAGTACACAAGGAATAGAGGTCCTTTTTCTTTATTTGTATATCTGCCTTGGATTGTATAGGATATGATTTTAAAATATATGTTAGGGTATAAGTATTGCTCACTTAAAGGCAATCTTAAATTAATTCTTTTGCATTTCTAGGGGAAAATACAATCTGAAAATAAGTGTTCTCTGATAAGATATTTGCATCTTAAAAGTGAACAGGGGGGCCAAGTGGTGGTACAAGGGCTGGGATTCAAGCACCAACCCTCCCCCACCCCCACCCCACAGAAAGAAAGCTTCACTGTTGGTGAAGCAGCAGTATTTGAAAGTATCTCTCTCTCCCTAACTCCCCTTCTACCTCAGTTTCTCCCTTTCTAACCAATATATAAATGAATAAATAATTTTATTTTAAGCCATAACCTTGAAACAGTAGTTAAGAAATTTCTTTGTAGGTTACCTTAAAGGATTGTTTACTTTTAAAGCCATTTATTTTTAATTCCTACAATAACCATGAATTTCATTTTTAAAACTATCATTTCTTAAATCCTTGAAGGGAATTGAAGATTACTATGGTGACATGGATTTCAAAATAGCTGGCAGTAGTAAGGGAATAACTGCATTACAGGTATTTTAAACCCCATTTTAAAAAATTATAATTAAAGTGTCATGAATCAACATAAATGTTGGTCTTTTCTATATTAGGCTGATATTAAATTATCTGGAATACCATTAAAAATTGTAGTGGAAGCCATTCAACAAGCCTCAGGTAAGCCAAGCCAGTATCTCTGTTCATCATTTACACTTTATTAATGAGAGTTATAATTCCCATTATACTTATTATAAGCAGACATGCTATAAAGTATTTAGTACTATAATATTAAATATTTAATACTATAAAATAATACTTTATAAAATAAAATTTGGGACCTGGCAGATTATGTAGCAGTTACATACCAGACTTGCATGCTGGAGCCCCCAGGTTCTGCTAGCACCTCTATATGTTACAACTGAACAGTGCTCTGGCTATTCTTACTCTCTTTCATTCTCAAATTATTTATTTATTTTTTGAAACACAAAGAGTGAAATTTCATGTGACAACCTAAATCAAGAACTGATAAGTTTTAAGTGTATAATTATCAATGTGGAAATGAAAATCCACCATAAATATTTATGAATGAGTGAAGTGTCAAGGTAACTGCAATATGGAGATGTTTGATTGCTGAACTTACGAGAGTTTAGATCTTATTCTATTAACATTGTGCTACAACTGATCATATTTATGAAGTTATAAATTTCATTGATTTTTCTCTGTTAGTGGCAAAGAAGGAAATACTACAGATTATGAACAAAACTATTTCAAAACCTCGAGCATCTAGAAAAGAAAACGGACCTGTTGTAGGTAATTCAATAAAATTATTACAAGTTTCATAAGATAAACATTAATATATGAAAGTAAATTACTATTTAATTTTTTTAATTCCATACAGTAAAAGTATTAAGTACGTCTGTAGTTAAAATACTTAAATTTTGTTGAGATATAAATCTTGGTGACTTTAGTCAAGTAACTATTTCACACTGAAATACTTTACATGTGATCAGGACAAATACATATCTGAATTACTTATGTTCTTATTATATTATCTATAATTTTGTCTACATTCCATTTCAGAAACTATTCAGGTTCCATTATCAAAACGAGCAAAATTTGTTGGGCCAGGTGGATATCATTTGAAAAAACTTCAGGCTAACACAGGTAGGAGTTGTATGAAATTTGGGGTTTTATTTTTGTTTTTTGGATATACACAAAAATTAAAAGGGTAAAAAATCACCTTTAACTATATTAAAAGGATAACCTAAAATTAGGTTGTTTTTATTTTTTTTTACCACATTTAGAAATTAAACATTTAGAGAAATGTTTCACTTTAGAGAACTTCTGCTTAATTTTCTTATATATCTTCTACTGTGTTTAAATATTAGTTAAGACTGATTTAGAGACACCCCCACTCCCACTTCAGTAAGTAATCTTTGGGTTACCTAACACTTACCAGCTTTTGAGAAGAGGGAAAGCGAGTCCCCTTAACCTGTCGCCATTTCTTAAGATTGAGAAAGTGACATGATTTTGTCCTTTGTTATGTTTGCCACTCTAAAGGGAAAAGGGGAAAAAGAAGGGATTCAAGTATATTTTCTACTCATAATTAAAAGAGCAAAACCAAACCCTCCAAAATTGGAACTATATGTTTTATACTATCAGATTGTAAGCTACAGTACTGCTCAATAATATGTCACCAGGCCTCACCACAATTGGAGTTATATGTGCAACTATTGGCGAGTGAATTTCATCATTCTTGAAAGTTATTAAGCATAGCACAACTGTGCCCAGCCACCTCCAGATCACTCTATACTCACATCAACTTTTAAGACTACTCTCCACTGGGATGAACAGATTAACTCTAATATATTAAATTATCTTTTTTTAAGGAGTTACTATTAGTCAGGTGGATGAAGAAACATTTTCCATATTTGCACCAACCCCCAGTGCTATGCATGAAGCAAGAGACTTTATTACTGAAATCTGCAAAGATGATGTATGTATAGCATCTTATAATTTACTTTTTCTTCTACATTTCATTACTGTCTTCCTTAACTTGTGGTTTATTTTGCACTTGCAGCAGGAGCAGCAGTTAGAATTTGGAGCTGTGTATACCGCCACAATAACTGAAATCAGGTAATAGCAAGTAGCACACTATACTGGTTTATATATGTTTTATATTAACAAGCCCATGTTGTTGTCTGCTTATTTACATGATATATCAATTTCTAAAGTCATAGTCTTTTTAATAGTGATTTAATATTGTTCTACAAAGTTACAGGAAAACCACCACCAGAGCTCTGTGTCCCCATTCCCTCCACTGGAAACTGCAGTGGTTCTCCCAGGGTTACAGATAGTAGGTTGACTATTACTTCTATAATTAATTATATTTTTACCCATTTTTTTTCTGGGCATTTTTTGTAACATTTCTCCCCCTTTGGGAATATGGACCAAAACTCCAAAGTTATAATTTTTGTTATATATGTTTATAGATTTTCAGTAACATGGTCTCTATTACAATTTTACCACTAGATTCTTCTAAATAAAGTGATTTGTTTATTTTATTTATTTATTTTAGAGAGGAGGAAGAAATAAGAGAAAGAATGAGAGGTACCCTGTTTCACTACTTGTGAAGTTTCTTCCCTGAAGATGGGGACCACCAGGGGCTTAAACCTAGGTCCTTGTGCATAGTATTGTGTATGCTTAACCAAGTGTACCACTACCTGGCTCCTAGTAAATGAAATTTTTTTAAATATTTTATTATTTATTCCCTTTTGTTGCCCTTGTTGTTTTATTGTTGTAGTTATTACTGTTGTCGTTGTCATTGGATAGGACAGAGAGAAATGGAGAGAGGAATATTACTGTTGTCGTCATTGTTGGATAGGACAGGGAGAAATGGAGAGAGGAGGGGAAGCAGGGGGAGAGAAATATAGACACCTGCAGACCTGCTTCACCGCTTGTGAAGCAAATTCCCCTGCAGGTGGGGAGCCGGGAGCTTGAACCGGGATGCTTACGCCGGGTCCTTGCACTTTGTGCCGTGTGCGCTTAACCCGCTGCACTACAGCCCGACTCCCGTAAATGAAATGCTAACAAGTTTTTGTTCTAATTTAACCTCTTCCTTAAATAGTGATCTAATCAGTTTATAATTATGTATATTGTGTTGTCAGAAAAGTCATGTCACATTTTTGCATAGGGAAACAGAAAAATATGTCATGACTTTTCTGACAATCCAATATTTTAAAAACATTTATGTCATTTCAGATTTGGGGGGAAATATTATGAATTGAAGAACATGGGTTCCAAAAGCCTTCCCTACACACTTTTCCTCTATCTTTCCTCACTCTTGATTCACAAGTATCAAGTTTATTTTAATTGATAAATTAAGTATTATTAGATAATCAAACATTTCACAGTTATAAAAATATATACTAGAAGGGTTTGGGGCTTTTTTCTTTGTTCTGTGAAAACACAATCACAGATGATTGGTTCTCAATAGACACAGATATTTCAACCAAGTTTATTTTCTTTTTTATAGAGATACTGGAGTAATGGTTAAGCTATATCCAAATATGACTGCAGTACTACTTCATAATACACAGCTTGATCAACGAAAGGTAAAAAAAGAGAAAGGAAAAAAATCTTTTAAGAATGGCCTAAAAAATTACCATAAATAGAAGCAAAACAAGATTTTGCAGCCAGGTGCCACAGAAAGCTGAACTTTGTCACACTGGTTTTTGGGTGAAGGGAAAAATACGCTTTTACAAATACAGTACCCCATATTTAAGTAGATATTCACAGTAGTTATAAGTAATGGGGTAGCTCACTTGTAATTTTAATCATTTTAATAACATTTTACAAACAACAAAGCTTTTCTACTTTGGAGAAAGGATGTACTACCATGAATACTTGTTTATTCTATATGACGACTACATATTATCCTGTTCTTACAGATTAAACATCCCACTGCTCTAGGATTAGAAGTTGGTCAAGAAATTCAGGTACATGTTTTCAGCCTTTCAACCTTAATGTTATAATGCTGCCTTGAGGACCCACAAAATAGTTCCCTTGTATAGTATATTGCTTTGCTTTGTGAGCGACCCAGATTCTAGTCTGGCTTCCACTGAACTGAAGCAAATGTCAGTGCTATGGTCTCTTTCACTCTCTGACTCTGTCTCTACCTTTGAAAAAAAAAAGAAATTTTAACTAAAAGCAAACTGTGATTTGTAGAATTTATATGCAACCTTTGGGGGGGTGCTTAAACAGACTTACTGAAGATTGAAACACTATTCTTTTTCTCAAGGAGCTTAGTTTAGTTAAAACAACCCCCTTAAGAGCTTTTAAAAATGGGGGGGAGGGTAGGTAGCATAATAGTTTTTCACAAAAACAGTTTTGCCTAAGGCAAATCCCAAATTCAATCCTCAATACTACCATAAGCCAATACATAAGGGGTTGAGTGGTGTCACACCTGGTGGTGGAGCCCCACACATTGCAGTCTTCAAGGAACCAGGTTCAAGCCCCCAGCCCCCACCTGCAGTGGATTTATAGTGCAGGTAAGAAAACCCCATGATAACCCTGCTAGATATAGATGCAGTTTATTTAAATAAACTGCATTTAAATAAAAGCAATTCTGTGATGGCTACCAGAGTTAGTGATTTAGAAACTGGGCATGAGAACTTGATAATAAAAATGTGTTGAGTGCTTTGAATATCATATTTGAGGATTTGAGATTTCATTTGCTTTGAATTTCTTAAGACTAAAAGTTTTCTAAAAAGCCACATTTCCCCCTTGCCCTTTAAGGGCAAGCTAAATAAACTTCCAGTGATGGTCCTTTGAGCAGTAATCTGAGTGGCCTCAGTGTAATTTATAGAATTTAGAGCACACTTAGGTTCAGAAAACCCTTGTCTTGAATCCTTCACCAGAGCTTTGACTGACTTTAGTATACAAAGCTGGCCTGGACAGCAGTAAAAGCCAATGTGAGTATGTAACAGAAGATTATAATAGACAATTAAATGTCCACCCACCCCCCTTTTTTTAAATTATCTTAATTTATTGGATACAGGTAGCCAGGGGAAGAGATAGGGAAAAAGAAAGACACCTGCAGCCCTGCTCCACCACTTGCAAAGCTTTCCTCATTGCAGGTGGGGACTGGGGAATTGAACCTAGGTCCTTGTGCATTGGAACATGTGTGCTCAACCAAAACCCAGCCCCCATATTTTTTTATTAGTAATTTAATATTGATTTACAGAAGATAACTGGGTATAATTCCACACCTTTCTACCACCAGAGTTCTGTAACTGTCCATCTATATTTACATATATTTGCCCATTTTCTTCTTTGGTCCTACCTTCTCTAACTCACACCTACTTCTGAGTGTCCTTCCCATTTTTTCTTCCCCTCCTCTCTCTGGGTCCTGATGGAGTTCAGAGCACTCTGGTCATCTTCCCCTAACATTTACCATCTGGGAATATGAATTTTTTTTTTTTTAAACCAGAGCACTGTTCAGCTCTGTTTGATTGAGCCTGGGACTTCAGAGCCTTAGGCATGAGAGTTTCTTTGTGTAACAGTTATGCTATCTACCCCACCCTGGACCAGCATTCTCTGGGGGATGCAGATGGTGGAAAATCTGGCTTCTGTAATTGCTTCTCTGCTGGGAGCAATTGGCATTGCAGGTCTATCCATATCCACAGCCTATTTCTCTTTATTTTTTATCATCACTATTTAATCAAATTATATTATATGTCCACTTAGCACTGATGCTTTTAGTGTACAAGGAAAAACATTTCCCTTATTTGTACTATGTGAATTTAAATTCATATCATCCTTTCAAATCTGGATGTCGGCTGTTTTAACTTAAATGTAAACTTGCTTCTTTAACACAGGTGAAATACTTTGGACGTGATCCTGCTGATGGAAGAATGAGACTGTCTCGTAAAGTGCTCCAGTCTCCAGCTACAACTGTTATCAAAACTCTAAATGACAGAAGCAGTATTGTTATGGGAGAGTCAGTTTCACAGTCATCATCTAATTCTTCCCCATAAATTTAAGAGACTTCTAGAGTGATACTCTATAAGCAAATTGTCGGTCATGTCTTCTTGTGTAGATTTATATATAAATATATTCTAATTATTTGTATTGAAATGCTCATTTTACATGTCCCTTTTTTAATTTCAAGAGTGACCTATATTTTTATTCTTACTTGAATTATAAATCACTATTATTAAACATAAACCAAGTAGAAAAGATTACCCCTTAGTTTTTGATTCAGAAGATTAGAAATAATTATTTTGCTAATGACAATGGATCACTTCCTATATGTCCTGTTTTCTTCATTATAGTAATGACAGTTTACTCAACTTATGGCTTACCTCTTTATCCAGCTTTACTAGACTTGTATACAACTATTTCATAAACTAGAACTTGCTATACTCAAAGCCATTCTCTGGTTTTTTAGCACAGCTGCCATACACAGAGTTGAAGGAACTAATTTGATCAGTTTTTAATGATATCCTGCTGTTCAAATTGATGACATATTATACAGCAAAACCCTACTGGAGTAAATATTATAAATGGAAGTAACATGATAAAGACCATTTGGGATAAAATGGTCCAGAAGGGCCTGACTAGGTAATCTCTGAGCAGAAACTTAAAAGAAATGGAGGAAGATATGAAGCCACTTAGAGGAAGAAATAATGAGATAAACAACTTTACTCATCCTCTGGTAACTTCTACAATAAAATTAGAAAGCAAATTTTTAAATACAAGCAATAGATATGCAGTGCAAGATGATAACTTGTCTTTTTTTTTTTTTTTAATGAGAAAGACTAGCATACTGCTAGCTTTAGCATAAAGTGGCACCAAGATCTAAACCTTCAGCCTCTAGGGTCTCAGGCATAAAAGTTTGTGCTGTTACAGACACAGCTATTTTCCCTGCCTGCAAGGGGATAATTCCAAAGCATTTCATCAGACAAGAATGTACTTGGTCCAGGAGGTGGCAAAATAAATCTTCACACTCTGAAGCCTGAGATCCCAAGTTCAATCACTAGCAGTGTATGTACACTGCTACATACCTAAGTGATGTACATACCTAAGTGATACTCTAGTTCTCCTTTCCTGATAATAAATAAAATCTTTAAAAGTGTGTAATTGGTGGGTCAGCTGGTAGGACACCTGCCTTGCCTTGGAAAAGCTATGGCATGTGTGAAAGCTATAGTACTATAGTTCTTTCCCATTCTGTGTCTCTTTCCATCTGAAAATGTCAGCCGCAATTAGTCAAACTGCACATGCACAAGGTCTCAGCTACATCAGAGAGAGCATGCACATGCAAACAAATATACTTGGTTTGGAAGGAGAAGTCATAGGGTGGGGGTAGATAGCATAATGGTTATGCAGAGACACTCAGATCAGGGACTACTAAGTCCCAGATTCAATCCCCTGCACCACAAGTGAGCTAAACAGCGGGCACCACAATCATATGACAAGCTTTTTTTTTTTTTTTTTTTTTTTTTTTGCCAACAGGGCTAATGCTAGGTCTCAGTGCCTGTATGACTGCATGGTTCTTGATGGCAACTTTATAGAGAGAAGGAGAAGACAGAAAAGAGTTATTTACTGCAACACTGTTCCACTACTTAAAAGCTTCCTTCTGCAGGTTTGCACCAGGGGCTTGAACTCAGGTCCTCGCACACGATAGATAACCTGTGCATTTTACCTGGTGAACTATCACCCAGCTCCCTTGTGACAAGTTTTAACAATCGTTTACAAAATCCAGATTTATGAGAATTAAGACTACAGTGGCAGGCAGAATAAATGGGGATGAAAATATATCTTGATATCAGACAGAAACCAACCTAAATTAAGCAGAAACAAATTTACCACAGGGTTATGGATTTACTTCACAGAAGTCAATCATATTCCTTGTGTTAGAGTGGAACTAGGGAAGCCAAGCCCTCAACAATTAAGACAGTCATCCCTATACCTTTTGTTAGTGATTTATTTAATCTCTCCCTCCTCATTAATAAATATATATAAATAAATATCTTTTTTGTTTTTAGATAGAGGCAGAGTGAAAGAGATTATAGCACCAGTTTCTTTCAGTGTGGGAGACAGGTATGAACCTTGGTCATGATTACGCCAAAGCAGCACTGTCCTAGTGGACTATTTCACTAGCCCATAAATAAATCTTTATAGAAGCATTCTTAACCATATTTCTCCCATGGGATCATAAGTCCATGGAGCCAAGGGATATATATATATCCATCCACGACCCACTCTCCTCTTTAGACCATGATTTAGGCATGCTAGAGTTCCCTGTTCCAAAAGCCTATTGTGTTTCCAAGGTCTGCACAATCTTGCCGAGATCTGTCTTCCTGAGAAGGGATAACTACTAAGGAATGTAGACAGGGCTTTGATAGAAGGCTGAGGTAATCTATGTATATTGTGCAGAGTGCAGGCAAGATAAAGCTGAAGCATGAGAATAGAAGCCTGAAGAGTTCAAGAATGCTAATTTGAATCTGGCTTCCAGGTCATTACAGGAAATATTTATCAAGAAATAACAAGACAATGTATTTTGACAACTAGGTTTGAAATACGTATTTAGAGTTATGAAAGTAAAGCAAGGGGACCAGCAAAACCAACCCTTGGTAAAACAAAACCACTAAGGTTGCCACAGAGGGAATGCAATAGAAGGTGGAGAGATGTCAGTACTTTGGTAGTGGACATGGAGTGGCAGACTTTCTTTCAAAGAGGTATGGAAACACATACCTGCATCATACAGTAATGTAAACCAATGTTACCTCAATAAATATAGCAAATACTCAGACTCATGGAATGTGATCTTCAATTTGTACTTTTATCCTAGGCCCTCTAAATATTAGGGGCTTACTACAATTGAAGAGATAACTAAATCCCGGTGGCCAATGGAAAAGAGAAAGCAAAAGTGAAATGCTGCTGAGGGTCCAACCAAGGGTTTTAATGCTTATTTCTCTAGATCAGTAGTTGGCATATATTTGTCTTCTTACACTAGAATGTAACCATAAGGGAAGGCTGGAGGGGCCCAAGTGGTGGTGTACCCAGTAGAGCACTAGGCTATGTTCTGGGCACCCTAGAGTTCCCTGTTCTAAAGCCAGTACTGTCCAGGGCCTGCACAGTCCTGTTCCCTAGCTCTGTCTTCTGGCACATGTTACAATACACTTGGACCAGGGTTCAAGCCCCTTGTCCCCACCTACAGGGGAAAAGCTTCACAAGTGGTGAAGCAGTGCTGCAGGTTATCTCTTTCTCCCTCTCCTCAATTTCTCTAGCCAACAAAGAATTTTTTTTAATGAAATATTAAAGAGCAAAAAGGTTTTCATGTCTGAGGCTCAGAGGTCCCTGGTTCAATTCCCAACACCACCATCATAATCCAGAACTAAACAGTGTTCTGGCAATAAAAAGAATTTATTCACTGTATATATAGAACAGTGTCTAGGGCAGAAGAGATTGCATAATGCTTATGCAAAGAAACTCATGTCTGAGGTTCTGAAGTCTCAGGTTCAACCCCCTGTATCGCTGTCACCCAGAACTAAATGGTACTCTGGTAATTAAAAAATACTGTCTAGCACATAACATGTGGTCAAGATATATTTACTGAATGATTAAGTATATGAAACAACTCATTTCATAACTTGTCCAGATTTCTACCAAGCATAATACTAACCTGCCCCTGCACTGTCATGTGTATTATAACTACTTAATTCAAATATATTTTCTTTTTTTCTCCTTACAGTGTACAACTCAGCTCTGGCTGAACCTGGGACCTCAGAGCCTTGAGTCCATTTTATTTAATTTTTTTAATGAAAAATGAAAGGGATAGGAGAGTGAGAGAAAGAGACCTGAATATCATTCTGGTGCATGTGCTGCATGGAATTGAACTTGGAATCTCATGCTTGTGAGCCCAACACTTTTTCCACTGTGCCACCTCCCGGACCACTATACCTTTTTTTTTTTTTTTAATGTGTGTGAGATTGAGAAAGAGGGGTAGTTTCTGGGTTTTTTTTTAACATTTGTGTGTGAGAGAGATTGTAAAAGAGAGGTAGAAAAAACAGGAGCACACACCAGGGCACTACGCTATCACATGTGAGGCCAGGAAATTCATAACCTCATGCTTGTGCAACCTCCCAGGCCACAGCTGGAAGCCTACATTCTAAGGTCCTTTTTAGATTAAAAAAAAAAAAAAAAGGAAACAGATGTTAGCACACCAGATTAAGTGCTCATGTTACCATGCAACAGGACCCAGCTTCCAGCCCTGGTCCCCACTTGATGGAAGGAAGCTTCACCAGCTCGCACCCTATATACCCCACCCCGCGCCCCCAATTTCTCTATCAAAATAATTAAAATAAAAACTTATAAAAAATAATAAAACTTGTGCGTTCAGATTTTGAAATCAGAATTTACTTTTTTTTTTTTTCAGGCACTTGCCCTGTGTGAGACACTGTCTCCATGATGGTAGATAGCACATGGTCAAGCAAAGAGACTCACGCCTGAGGCTCCTAAGTCCCAAGTTCAATCCCCCACACGACCATAAACCAGAGCTGAGCAGAGCTTTGCTAAAAATAATAAATAAAATAGAGAGTCGGGGGGTAGCGCAGCGCGTTAGGTGCACGTGGCACAAGGCACAAGGACCTACGTAAGGACCCCGGTTCGAGCCCCCAGCTCCCCACCTGCAAGGTAGTCACTTAACAAGCAGTGAAGCAGGTCTGCAGGTATCTATATCTTTCTCTCCCCCGTCTTCCCCTCTCTCCATTTCTCTCTGTCCTGCCCAGCAACATCAATGGCAACAATAATAACGGTAAGGGCAACAAAATGGGAAAAAACAGCCTCTAGGACAAGTGGATTCATAGTGCAGGCACCCAGCCCCAGCAATAACCCCGGAGGCAAATATATATATAAAGTCTCACATCTTAGAGAACAGCTGATGAGTGTCCACAGATAAGTGAGCCAGACCTAGTCATGACAATAACAACTCTAAAAATGCGCTGTGGGATCAAGATATGTCTCTCCACTGGATTTTTCTTTTTTTCATCTTTCAGGCTAACAAGTTGTAAAGAACTGGCAACAGAATAATGAGCCCATCTTTTAAAATAAATAAACAAAAGACGGATAAAGACTGAAATGAAGTACTGCCCAAGGCATAACTTCCAAGCCCCGCGCAGTTTGACAGTGTAAATGTCAAGCGACTTCTGCCATCGCTCATTCAGCACTCAGGTCCTCAGAAGAAGTTCACGCAAAAAAAAAAAAAAAAAAAAAAAAATGTCCAAGAGAAACACAAAAATATCCAACAGCCTCATAGACGTGTGAGAAAGGCCAACTCACCGTCACTCTTCCTAAACTATCTGACCACCTATTTCCGCAGTGACAAGCACGTATTTTCATGAAAAGGAAAGTGTTTTTCAATGAGCAGAAAAAAAAAAAAAAGAATAAAAAAAGCGAAATGCTTTGGCGCGAAATAAGAAACTGACATAGCCTTAGGATCCGCAGAACACGTCCTGAGGAGACGCTTCACTGTGACCACCTCCCCGACGAGTTTCAGGTCGTCTTGCCCAAAGTCCCTCCGTCTTCACGGAAAGAACTTTAGTCTTTTTTTTTTTCTCCTACAGGATGACAGCGTTGCCATTAAGTAGCGAAGGCATACCGGCTTTTATGCCCCCATATTCTGGGGTAATACATTCCAGTGATACCTACCTCTCAGGTTTGCTTTGCTTTTTTTTCTCCACCCCCCTCCACACACCCCCAGAACTGTGCCCAAATATTTCTCCTGAGTGGCGGCCAGCCTCCAACAAGATGAAACTAGACGTTCAACCTCTCAGCTCGCAAGACCTGCCCAGGAAACAAAGTCTCGCGCCACCAGACAGAAACGAGAGTTCAAGAGAACCACGCCTCTCCGACGAGATCTCACGCTAGCTTGCAGGAACCAGAGCAGAGGAAGTCGACTCTTAGGGCCGCCCACTACATTGCCGTACCCAGTCTCGCGAGAGCGCGGAGTAGTGCCAACCCGGGAAGTACAAGCAGAAGTAGGAGCGTAGTGCGTTGGGCTCGTCGGCCTCCGTAGCCCCTGCTAGGACAGCCCGTGCGAGCCCGCTAGGAGGAAGAGAAAGGCAGAGAGAATCGGGTTACAAGATGGCGGATCTGTAGTAATTACCGCGGCGGCGGCGGCGGCGGCGACAGGAGAGCGAGTGAGCTCTCGGGGGCAAAGGGTGGGAAGGGAGGGTGTGTGGGAGGGGGAGAAGTAAGAAGTAGTTGGGACTTCGGGCTGTGGCTCTTGTTGCCTCTTCCCGCCGCTGAACCTTTGGAGCCATGGTGAACTCGGGCCTCTTCGGAGCCGCCACTGCCATCTCTCAAGAGTGAGGGGCGCGGACTCGGCGAACGAGGAGCGGCGACTGGCGTGGTGGGGACGGCAGCCACCATGTCGGATACGCGGCGGCGAGTGAAGGTGTATACCCTGAACGAAGACCGGCAATGGGACGACCGAGGCACCGGGCACGTCTCCTCCACTTACGTGGAGGAGCTCAAGGGGATGTCGCTGCTGGTTCGGGCAGAGTCCGACGGTAAGGTTATTGGGACGGTAGAATAAAGAGCCAGTGCCTGCGGTCTGGGCACAGCCCTGGGGTTGAGGCCCTGGGTCGGGTCCCACCACCTCTTGGGGCAGCGCCTTGGTCTAGTTGTACTTCTTGTACGGCTAAAAAGGGGGGGGGGGGACTACTTTGTCTTTATTTATGCTCAGAAGGCATCTCTCTATTCCCCCGCCTCCTATCCCGATTTAGGGCTTGACCCCTTCCTCTCCGTTCTTTTTTTTTTTTGGGGGGGGGGGTGAAGAGGAGGACGGTGTGGGAAAGCAGCGAGGAGAGAGAGAGACAGAGAGACACAAAAGTGATCTTGCCCTGGAGAGCTGGCTCGCCTCCCCCTTTATTATTTACTTATCCGTAACATGGTACCAAAGATCTGGTGAGACTTATCTTTCTCCCAATGAGCCCCAGTTGCCACAGTCGACAGGTGCTGGGGGGGAAACCATCAGGCTCCTTTTCCTGGGGTCACTGCAGGCTGTTGCCACGATACATGCACACACTGCACGGGCATGTTTAGCCTGAGAGACCTTTAGGCTGTCTTTACAGAGGGTGCGGTTAATAATAATAATAAAAAGGAGAAATGGATATTTTACCTGAACAAGTGAGGATACCAAGGCAGAGTGTACACTTGTAGTCGCTAACTTATTACTGTACGAATCATATGTGTTTTTAAATTGTAAAATATGTGAATTGTAATGAAAGCACCTTTCTCTTTGTAATCTGATCGCCTTGACTTGAGCAACCGATATATGTAGGTGATAGAAAAATGACAGCCTTAGATTTAGTATTGGTGTATTTTGTATGCTGGAGTTTTTAACATTTTACTTAAGTAATCATAGACATATATTTATACATGAGGTATTAATGAGGTCCTTTTGGTATTAATGAGAAAAGGATGAAATTCTGTAAATCGTGTACTAAATACTTAGATCCTTGTGATTCTTTGTAATTTGTTTTATTTGATAACTGGAAATGCAATAAAATAACTTGTTAAAAAGAGTTTGGCTTCAAGTGGTCATTAGACCTTTTTTTTTTTTCATTTCAATAAAACTGCTAGTTATCTCGTTATGCTTTTGGTTTGAATGTTGGGTTTAGATGGATTTCTTTTTCCACTGTGGGCGTATGGAATAGAATAATATGTTCTAGATAAATAGGGACTCTTGATCTGAAGAGAAAAATGTGAATTGGAACATATTTGATTGTTTTAGGTGTGTAAAGTGAAGAGAGCATTCAAAAATGGTGAGTTTTTGATATGTATTCTTATTTTTATTTTCCAGGATTTTATAAATTGACTTTTTTTTTTTTTTCTTTCAGGCTCATTACTCTTGGAATCAAAGATAAATCCAAACACTGCATATCAGAAACAGCAGGCAAGTAGTTGTTTATCTTTAATTTGAAAGGCTTCATCTGTGGTCAAGGAAGTATTAAACTGACAAAGAAATGTTCAAGAAAAAAAACATGCTTGGTAAACAGTTACAGATCTTACTTGTTTCCCTTACAAGTTAGAAGTTTCAATCTGAAGAGAAAGTTTTTGTACTGGCACTGATTTACTTTTAAGTTGGGCCACTCACAATTGTAGTTAGAATACAATGTGTTCATTCGTTTTATTTAACTGCAGTTAGCCAGGTCTCTTCTATACCCTGTACACTAAGCCATTTATTCTCAGTCACACTTAAAGAAAACGGTATAAAGGGAAATTCAAAGAGGTACTCTTTAAAGCAAGGAAAGCCTGTTTGTGGTGTGAAATTACATACTTTGGCTAAAGTAAAGGTAGAGTTTTTGAAGTGAAAGGCTTTAAATCCTGTTCTTTAATTGTATATTTCTAATATAATCAATGGATACTGCACAAGATTGTACATTACCAACTATGTAACATTTTCTGTTAATATTTGTTGTGTTATGGGGCATTTTGGGGGAGGGGTGAAGTGGGACAGAAAACCAATGTTGTGTTTTAGCATGCCTGATTATTTCACCTGAAAATGGCAGCAGTGACTCAACCTCTTCTTTACTCTATGAATGTTGTCATTTTTATTAAGAATATTTCAAAGTTAAAAAATACAGAGAAGATTATGTCTGTGTAACACAACCAGAAATCAACAGTGTTAACATTATACCATATTTGTTTGCAATCTTTTTGTAATGTTGAACATTGTGGATAGCCATAAAGCCCCTTTTGTAACTATCCATCAAATCCATTTTTCATCCTTCCTGTAGGTATCCACTATTTTGAAGTTGATGTGTATTTCTGTACATGCTTTTATACCTTTTCTGCATATGTATGTATCCATAAATAATATGTAGTTCTATTATGTGTTTTTAAATTTTAACACAAGTGATCTCATACACTTACATGTATTCTGCAGCTTTTCAATTTTTTACTCGATTATTTTAGCTATTTGTTCATGTTAACAGTGTAGATCTAACTGGTTTCCTTTAAAAAATACTGTTTAATATTCTGTTATATGATATACACCTACTGTTAGACATTTGGATTCTTTTCAGGTTTTTTGTTTGCAGTGTGTAAGTTGAATGTAGAAGAGATTGTCAAAGAAAAAGATAATTATTTTAGTATTATATTTGCATTATCAGTACCTATTCTCTTCAAGATCAATGAAAATTTGGATGCCTGGAAATAAATATTTGGAGGAATGAAAATTATGCCTATTTCACAGCTCATTATTAGTAAATACTTGATGTTAAAACAATTGTTTTATGCTTGCAATATATTCTTAATCTGTGCTTTGAAGTATTTTTAATTTTTGCAGTATTCAATTAGGTTTTTTTCTCTAGTTAAAAATATTCTTTTTTTTTTTTTTTTAGGAAATCTAATTAAACCTTTGTCCTGTGTTGAACACTTAAATGTTTCCTATACCCCTTAGCTGTTTTTAAATAGACATTTAAATAAATATTACTTCTGAGCAACCAGGAACATGGTTATTCCCTACATTTGCACTGAATTTTGCCAGATAGCTATTTGTGACTTTTTTTTTTTTTCTTTAATTTTAAACAGAGCACTGTTTGACTCTGGTTTATGGTGGTTGGGGGGAGGGGGAGTTGAACCTGGGACTTTGGAGCCTCAGGCATGAAAGTCTCCTTGCATAAACAGTATGCTATCTACTTCTTAACCTCTTACCCTATTTGTGACTTCTTTTGTCACCTGGGCTTCACAGCTTCAGGCTGACATTTATCTTTTTTTTTCTTTTTTCCTTTAGATAGAGATACCACAACACCAAAGTTTCCTCTACTACCATAGGGTTCAGGAATTCATTACCACAGACCACTGGGTCATTAGCATGTAGACATCTTCCCAACTAAGCTATCTAGCTGGCCCCATTACTATCTTCTTGGCAATTAACTTTAATGCAAAGTCTTCTCAATAATTTATGTACCCGAAAAATAACATAGTAGAGGTTTGCATATGAAACAGTCCAGTAGCATCTTTGAATTTTTTAGAACTTTGGGACAAATTTTCACATACAATGTTAACTTCTATTTGGAAATTAAAATATTATGTCTAAATAGCACCCTCTGGAGCTCATGCCTGATTATGTGAGTGCTACATATAATATACCAAGGGAAGAACCTCAGAGAATGGAATGGTGCAGTGGTGTCTCTGTTCTCTTTCCCTGTCAAGTAAAACGAGAAATGTTGACCTAGGAGCAGTGTAATCTCAACATACACAAGACCCTGACACTGATGACAGTTTTTTTTTTTTTAAGTTATAAGTAATATGGGAGAGAGGGCATTTGAAAAAATTCTGAACATATATTTATTAAGATTGACTTACAGTCAGTTAACCAGGGGGGAGGCGTGAGGAGGGAAAAAAACCCAGTGCATTACTCTGGCACTAGTAACGGATTGAACTCAGAAAAGACCTCATGCTAATTAATTGCATTTAAGTATTGGGGGGGGGGCATGCTATTTTTGTTGTTTTTCTAGTTTCTTAGTGATTTAAAAAAAAAAAAAAAAAACCAGAGCAACTGCAGCTCCCTGGTGATGCCAGAGAGCTTTGAGTGCAAAAGTCTTGCATAAACCTTGGGCCCTAATCCCTGTAGTTTCTTTAGAGTACCCCTACATGCCATACCAGCTCAGTCACCCTGGGCTAATTTTTTTACTTAGGGTGAGGGAAAGACAGGAGAAAAAACTGCAGCACTGCTCCACTGTTCTGGAGCTCCCCAATGCCATTCATGCTGCTTCCATGTGTTATTGGGCCTCAAACCCAGGGCCTCTGCTCATGTTAAGGTGTACATTCTACCCAGTGAGCTATCTCTTAACCCTGTCAGATTTGTTTCTAAAAGAATAATGTGGGGCGAATTTGTGTATAAAAAGGAGAGACTTATGTGATGGAGTTTCTTGTTTTATTGTCAGGTATGTGTGTATGTGTGTTTCCGTTGTTCTTCCACATTTATTGCGCTTCTGTAGGAGCCAGAGAGTCATGAGAATTATGTAAAACTTAGTTTCTTTATAGTAATTGTCCTTTTTTCATTCTTTCACCAAAGTCTTGTACAATCTACATTTCTTGCCAAGTTTATACAAATTGTGATTTCCAGACACTGATATTTTTATATCCATTAGGAATATATTTCTATTTTTTTAACAATAATGTAATTTTATTTTAATTTGTGACTAGTGGTGGTTTACAAGATAGTGAGATTGTAGGGTATAGTTCCACACAGTAACTATCACCAAAGTTCTGTGCCCTCATCCTCCCAATAATAACCACCATAGTTTTCATAAAGTCTTAGAGACTGTTTTGCAATTCATGTGTTTCATTTCTCTAGATTCTACATATAAGTGAAAACATCCTGTAGTTTTTGGGTTTTTTTTGTCTCTTATTTTGCTTAGCATAATCTCCTTCAGTTCCACTCATTTTGTCCCAAAGGACACAATATCATTTTTTTTTTTATTGCAGAATACTATTCCATGGAGTTTATATTCTATAGCTTCTTTATCCAGTCACCTGTCAATGGAAATTTAGGCTACTTCCACTCTTTGGCTATTGTGAATTCTGCGGCTCTGAACATCGGGAGGTGCATATAGGAATATATTTCTTAAATGTCACAATTTTTAAAAAGTCACAATTTATTATTTAATAAATTAGGACATTTTTTATTTGCAAAACTTACATGACCAATAATGGGTTTTTAAATTGGAAAAAAAACTGAATAAATGAGTTTACTCATAGAGTACAGGGTATTTTTGCCCTACTAAAAATACATTGAATAAGTTTAGAGGGGCATATTTAATGTTCTTAACATTTCAAATATAAACTGAGCTAAATACTAAATAGTGAACTCAGAACCAATACTCCCCCCAAAAAACAAAGTACTGCTTTTGTGGGCTAGGACTCAAAATAATTTAGAAAGACAAGGTGACTATCAAATTACACAATGTTGATAAGTCATGCGTTTTCATTTTTCTTGCTTACTGGCCACAATACTAAAGTAGTCAAAATATATTTGCCCTAAAGGAGTCAACTAAGTGTAAGTAAATACATTGGGAAAGGAAGAGATTAAGTGATTCTTCAGTGGAACATGAAATAAAATGCCTATTGTACATGTCAAATTTTTAAGTTATTTAGAATTTACATAATTCATTTTCACTAAATCAAAAATATGGTAGAAGATCTTCCATTAGTTACAATTATGTGTTAATTGGATATAAAATGGAATTATAAGAAATCCCTCCGCCTTGGTTTTATTGTGAAATAAGACAGATGATATAACTGCAGAATGACAAGAAAATAACAAGTAACTTCAGCAAGTAACTAAGATACAGTAACTAAGATACAGAGACATTGTTTCTTGTGTGGTACATAACAGTCAAGTTATTCCACAAATTTGGGTAGTAGAATATATAAAAAATGAAAGAAGAATTTCAGCCATAATCATTAAAATAGACTCTACTTTCCTTGACGGTGTCTGCTAAAGTAAAAAAAAATAAGTAGTAAACCTTCTGTAAAAGTCAAACCTGTTTGTGGTAGGAACTTTTATTTTTTGAGAGCTTGCTTTACTAAACAAAAGGGAGTCACTGTAAGTTCCTGAGTAGAGTCCTAATATGAAGAAAGTGATTCTGTGTTGTGGAAGAATGTGCCAAATGTCACAAATGATTAATGGGGTAGGGGGGTCTAGAATGCTAGGAAGCAGACCATCTGTTTGCATCTGTGATAATTCAGATGCAAGAATGAGTGTTCTAAATGGGTTAAAAGAGATAGAAATCAAAGGTTACCTGTAGTGTTTTTAAACCTTGGAGCCTGAAAATAATGATTCCAGAAACTGGGAATTAGAGAAAAAATTAATCTTTTGATTTGAGATATTTTAAAACAATTTTAATACATTGTTGAAAGTTCCAAAGACATTCCATACCATAGTCTTCTCCACTTTTTTTCCATCCATGTAATTGCCTTTGGTGGAAACCACCAATATTAACATTTTCTTTATTCTCTCTAGGTTCCTAAAGGGATTATTTCTTTTGTTTTCCTTCCTACCTTGACTTTACAGTTCTGGGCTGCCTTTGTTTAGACAGATAAAGAAAGGAGGAGGAGAGATACTACAACACTCTTAACTCCGGGCTCAAACATGGATTGCACACATGGCCAAGCAGACAGACTATCCTAGTGAGCTATTTGCTGGCCCTCTTCCTAGAGGTTTTATGCACATGTATATACATATGCAGTCACATATATTTACCTTTTAACATGCATGGTAGCATACAAAATAGTATTTTAAGGTGTGTGTGTGTTTTATCAGAGTATTGCTCAGCTCTGACTTGTGGTATGGGGGATTGAACCTGGAATTTAGGAGCCTCAAGCATGAGTGTCTTTTTGCATAACCATTATGTTATCTCCCTGCCCTTGTTTTTGCTTTCCCATTTAGATTTTGAAATAATAGTAAAATAATATTTGGGGGAGTTGATTTTTTTTTTTTCAATGACGTACATTGATTTGAGTTTGGCTCTTTTAAAAAAAAAAGAAAAGAAAAAAGAAAAGATTTTTATTTATGAGAAAGAAAAGAGGAGAAAGAACCAGTTATCACTCTGGCACATGTGCTGCCAGGGATAGAACTCAGGACCTCATGCTTGAGAGTCCAAAGTGCTATCACTGCGCCACCTCTAGGATCACATGAAAGTCTTTTGGATGACCATTATGCCATCTCCCTTACATTGGTGTAGGAGATTCTAATTCAAGTTATTAAATGCTATTTTTAGCTACAGGAGGGAGTCACCTTTGAGAAAATAGATATAAATTGGAAGGAAAAAAACTTAAAATTTTTCTTTTTTAAGTTAAACTGTCCAGATTTATCCATTTATCAATTTAATATTTGGTTTATTGCTGCTTCTAGCTTAGTCACTATCATTATCTTTAGTTGTTTTTATTTTTAAGTGCAAGTTGACATTTTAATGACATTTTGACCTCCCCCCCAGGGGGGAGCCTCTCCATGCCAGCTTTTTCAGATAGAAAGAGGGAGATACCAGAGCACGGAACCTTCCTCCAGTGCCATAGTACTCCCGAGTGCTATACTGGAGACTTGAGCCTGGGTTGCCTGTGTTGTGTACATAGCAAAGCAGGCGCCCTCCCAGGTGAGCTATCTTGCCAGCTCTTCTAAAGATTTTTTAACAGACATAATCCAAAAATAATGGACTTAGAGGCTTGAGAAGCTATAACAGGGAAACTGCTTGGGATCTTGTGTCAAGTTAGACTGATGGCAGTGGAGATGGGAAGAGGTGAATGGCCTGAGATACATATTATACTTAGAGTTGACAGGGCATCCTTTTAGACATATAAAATGCTCAGAATGATCTGGTAAAGTAAAATCAGGAAAGTGAGTTATCTTCAAACCTGGGAGAAGAGAATTTCATTAAGAAGATTCCTGGTCAACCATGAAATACTGTTTAATGCCCTACTTTAAAGAGAGAGAGAGATAGCTCACCCAGAAGAGTACACAGTTAACCACACACTCAAACCTGGGTTGGAGCCCTCCACCACTGCATGATGGGGAAGCTTCATGAGTGATAGAGCAGTGCGCTGTGGTATCTTCCCTTTTTCCTTCTCTATTTATTTCCTTGGTTTCTTACCCTCTGTCCTGGGGTGGGGAGCTGATGGAATGGAGGAATCTTATAAGCATAGAGCACAAGTGATTGCTGGTAGTGGGGGGGGGGGGATTCTAGCTTTTGGTTAGAATCTTTTCACTGAGGTGAAAGTAGAAATGTACTCATTTTACTTAAATCACAGAATAGCTGGATAAAATTGGTAAGTGTTTAAGGTTTAGTCTAAGTGTCATTCATTGCAGAGGATGGACTAAAGAGTATACAAGAGAGGAGGAAAATTTACAAATTTGAATACTGCACTAAAATAGCATGAATTTGAAATAAATACAGTCCACTACTATAGTTCCAGTGCACGAGCAGATAAAATTAATAATTAGGTTGAGTGAGTAGAGATGTGTTCTGGAAGAGAACAAGTAATCTTTATTTGGAGGTTTATGTTGATGCATAGATAAATACTTTTTAAAAAAAGTTTAAATGGGCCAGGTGATGGCACACCTGTAGGCGGAAAGCTTCACGGGTTGTTGATTTCCATGGAATTTAGCAGGGATGAAATAAGTGGTTAGAAATCACTATGAGAAATTAAATTTTGACTTTATCTAGAGTTTTTAGAAATGTAGGAAACCCTGCAAGTTGGCACTTTTTGTTCTCTTAAATATTCTTGTGCTGGTTCACTGATCTTTCACTTGGGAGCTGTTACTCTAGCCCTTGGAGAAGGGTGTGTGTGTGTGTGTGTGTGTTTTCCCTTTCGTTGCCCTTTTTTTTTATTGTTGTAATTGACTGTTTTATTTTTTTTATTGTTGTAATTGATGTCATCATTGTTAGACATCGTTGTTGAGAGAAATGGAGAGAGGAGGGGAAGACGGGGAGAGAAAGACAAGACACCTGCAGAAGTGACTCCCCTGCAGGTGGGAAGCCAGGGGCTTGAACCAGGATCCTTAGGCTGGTCCTTGCGCTCTGTGCCATCTGCACTTAACCAGCTGCACTACCATCCAACTCAAGGAGAAGGCACTTCTAAGAAGTACTTCTGAATACTTTTTTGCTGAGGCAGTGGGGGGAAAGGAAAAGAAAGGATGGGATTTGTTACACAATTATTTGTGTTAGAAAGAACTGGAAGATCCTTCCTGTGGCACTTACCCAACTCATTTAGCCAACTGATACAGTTAGGTTCAGGTTCTCAAATTTGACTTATCAGAAGAATTCCCCTGAACACTTGTTAAAATTAAAGCCTTTACTCCTGTTTTATAAAGTCAGGCCTCTGCACTAATAAATATAAATTCTATTTAGTTTCTGAGATTCTTTTTTACTGGTTTATGGAGGGAAAATGCTATCTTAAGAGTAGGAAGCATGTTGGGGGGAGGATGGGTACAGCATAGTGGTTACACAAAGAGATTCTCATGCCTGAGGCTCCAAATCCCAAGGTCAGTCCTCTGCACCACCATAAACCAGAACTGAGTAGTGCTCTACTTAAAAAAAAAAAAAAAAAAAAGGGCAGGGGACAATAATGTGAAGAAAACCTAGTTGCCTTCATTGCCTACCTGAATTTCTTTCAGAAGGTGGATGGTGAATTGGAACCTAAATAAACAAGTGTCTTTAAAGAGGAGAGGAGAGTGGCAAGCTGGGGAAAATCTTTTCATGCCTGAGGTATCAAAAGTCCCAGGTTCAGTCCCCACTGACACCATAAGCCAGGCTGAGCAGCACTCTAGGAAAATAATATTTAAAAGTACATGGAGCTTGAGTGGGTACTCTGGCACTTTAACTGGAAAAGCTACATATAGTTTTAAGATGCAGTCTATTAATTTTTATTTTGGATAGAGAACACAAATGTAGAGGGAAAGGGGGGTAGAGAAGACATTTCTAAGTATTAATCTGAGACTTGAATGAAAGGGTTAAAATGTTTCTATTTTGGAGACTTTGTATATTAATTTAGGGGCCACTGTTAGTTTTATATTTATTAATATCATGTCATAATGCAGTATTTATATGTAGGACTGAGGAGATAGCTCACAGGTGATAGACCACAGGATTGGACTACATGAATTCATGTCAATGGGTTTGGTCTCTGGCATTACATATGCCAGAGTAGTGATCTTTTAGTCTCTTATACTCAATATAATAAATAAAAAATAATAAATAGGACTCAGAAGATAGTTCACCTGGTAGGGTGAGTGCTTTGTCATATGGATAGTTCAGTTTTGAATCCCCCCTGCATTGCATGGGAGTGCCACAGCATCAGGGAAAGCACCAGTGCCATTTTGTTTCTCCCAATCTTTCTGATTCACTCAGTCTATCTGAAACAAAAAGGAAGAAAAGTCAGCCCAGGAATGCTAAAATCATGGGTACACAAGACCCTGGCATCTTAAGTAAATAAATCTTTTAAATACATAATAAGTGGTAGATGAAAAAGTGTTGAAAATAAGTTTCATAGATTATTTTTTTGTGTGTGTGGTTAGGGTGTTAACCCAAATATGCATTTGGGGGTTGAATTTCAAAGTTTTTGCTATATTAAACTTATACTTTTATGTATCTCTTAAAAGTTGTCCATTTCAGACTGGCAGAATAGCTCACTTGGGTAGTGTGTTTCTTTTCTTTCTGTGTGACCTAGGTTCAAGTCTGGCCCCCACTCCACTGAAGGTGCTGTAGTTTGTTTTTCCTGATTTTTTTGTTTTGCTTTTTTGTTTTCTTTCTGCTTCACTGTATCTGGAAAAGTTAAAAACAAAAGCCATGTATTCTTACATAGTGATTTTAATGTTCTACTTTAAGCCCAAATGTTAAACTTTTTTTTTAATTATTTGTAATTAATAGTAGGTTATAAGATTGTAAGATTACACTGTATAGTTCCACACCACACCCACCACCAGAGTTTTGTATACCCCACCTTCCAAAGATATCCACTATAGTTCTCACAAGTCTTAGAAACAGTTTGCTTGTTTCTGGTTTTGTTTTTGTTTTATTTGGTTGGTTGGTTGGTTGGTTGGTTGGTTGGTTGGTTGGTTGGTTGGTTGGTTGATTTTCATGTTCATGTGTATCAGTTCTCTAGATTCTACATATGAGTGAAACTATCTGGTAGTTAGTTGTCTTTCATCTCATGTTGCTAAGCATAATCACCTCCAGTTCCACCCATTTTGTCCCAGAGGATATTACATCATCTTTTTTAAACCTTATACTATTTAAATATCACACCAGACACACTAATTTCTCTCTTCTCCTCTTCCTCTTTTTTTCTGCCACCAGAGTACTTGTGGTGGTGCTATGGATTGAACTTGGGACCTCAGAGTCTCAGGATGAAAGTCATTTTGCATAACTATTATGCTCTCTCTCTAGCTGGTTATTAGTTTTTTTACAGCCTAAGCTGCAGAACTATTGTTAATATCTGAGTGAGCCCAACAGGTAGTTAGTTGTCTTTCATTTCCTAATTTTTAACTTAACCGTAATCACTCAGTTGTCACAATAGTCATAGCCTTAAAAAAAAAAAAATTATTTCATAATGAGAGGAGTGAGGAGAAAGAGCCAGAACATCATTCTGGTACATGCAATGCTGGGGATCGAACTCCTGACCCCTTGCTCTTGGATCTTATCCTTTAGCTACTGTGCCACTTCCATTACCTACCCTTCTCCCCCTTTGTTATGGAATTTTACTGATCCAGGCTGACTTTCTTCTTCTTCTTCTAGCGTTTGCCCTTCTTCCGTAGCCAGTTAACAGCGTCAGGTTGAGCCTGATGTAAAGTTTCGAGACCTCCTTTGAATCGGAGAGGTGGCAGTCATTGACTATGTGGGTCATAGTCTGTCTGTAGCCGCAGGGGCAGTTCGGGTCGTCTCTGGCTCCCCAGCGATGGAACATAGCGGCGCACAGGCCATGATGGCCTGTTGGATAGCGATTGAGGAGGGCCCAATAATAACGTGCTAGGTCAAAGCCGGGTTGACACTTGCAGGGGTCTGTGATGAGGTGTTTGTTCTTTACCTCAGCTGACTGCCAACTCTGTTTCTAAGAGTCTGGAACAGAGAAGTTCAGTGTAGGCGTAGGAGACCAGATTGGATGATGAGACGTCAAGCGTTGGACAGGGTGGGTGAAGATATCCGCGTATATTGGCAGGTCCGGTCGAGCGTAGACGTGGGAAATGAACTTAGATGATGCCACATCATGACGAATATCTGGCAGGGCGATGTTGCTAAGAACTGGCAGCCATGGAACCGGGGTGGCATGGATGGTTCCAGAAATTATCCTCATGGAGGAATATAATTTGGAATCGACCAAGTGGACATGGGGGCTACAGAACCATACTGGGGCACAGGGTGCATCTGGGTGACAAGTCTAGCAGATGGAGACTTGTCTCAAGTGGCCTCCCCCAGGGCTCTGTTCTGGCTCCTACGCTATTTAATATTTACATCAATGACCTCCCAGAAACTTCTTCAAGGAAGTTCACCTACGCCGATGACATCTGCTGTGCAACTCAGGCATCCAAGTTCGACATCCTCGAGGAAACACTTAGGAAAGACATGTCTCTGATATCTGATTACTGTAAAAAATGGCGACTAATCCCTAGCACTGCAAAAACGGTAACATCTGTTTTCCATCTACACCATGCCTCGGCCTCGCGTGAGCTTAATGTGCAACTTGACGATACGAGAATCCAGCATGAAGCCCAGCCAGTCTATCTTGGCGTTACTCTAGATTGCACTCTTGTCATTTCACGAACGTCTCATAAAAACTGCAGCAAAGGTGGGCGCGAGGAATAACATCATTGCAAGACTGGCCAGCTCCTCATGGGGTGCGAGCGCTTCCACACTACGATCATCATCGCTGGCATTATGCTATTCCACTGCTGACTTTCTGATAGGAAGCAACTCCGTGCCACCTAAGCTTCCCCATGTGCCACAGTACCTTCGTGTGGTTTACTAGAGACTGTAATCTGGGTCATATGCATATGAATGTAATCTCCTACTAGACAAGCTATCTTGCCAGCCCAAGATTTCACCCCTTTTTTTTTTAAGGATTTTATTTATTTATTAATGAGAAAGATAGGAGAGTAAAAGAACCAGACATCACTGGTACATGTGCTACCAGGGATTGAACTCAGGGCCTCATGCTTGAGAGTCTAGTGCCTTAGCCACTGCACCACCTCCCAGACCACCAAGATTTCACCTTTTTAAATATCTGAGTAGTATTCCACTGGGTATATACCACAACTTTATCCTATCTTCTATATCCATGTACATAATGGTACATGAAGGATACTACAGCACTGAAGGTTACTTTAGTGTAGGGGATGGACTCAAACCAGAGTTGTATGTCTAATAAAGCAGTTCACACTATCCAGGTGAACTGTCTTACTAGGGGTGTGTGCGTGTGTGTGTGTTTAGAAATCTCCATGTCATAGTTATTTCTCTTTATTATAATAACATAAATTCTTTATTTAATTAAACAGGATACCTTAATTGTTTGGTCAGAAGCTGAAAACTATGATTTGGCTCTAAGTTTTCAGGAAAAAGCTGGATGTGATGAAATTTGGGAAAAAATTTGTCAGGTAAGTTCATTTTTTTTTTAACTTCAGTTAGAAAGAGAGAACAGGAGAGATGGGCTGATGGATAAACAGACAGAAATACCACATCACCAAAACTTTATTCAATGTATTAGGAGCCAGGTTTAAACCAGGGCCTTGCACATGACAAAATAGCACAGTATCAAAAATGAGCTATTTTGTCAGCCCTCACTTAAGTTTTATAAGTAGTTATAATTTTGTTTTATCACGCTAGATTCTGTTGACAGGTGTTTGTAATTGTGTAACATGAAGATCTTTAAAATCCAGAAGATTGGGGATTGGGCAGTAGTGCAGCGGGTTAAGCACACGTGGCGCCCCTGGCTCCCCACCTGCAGGGGAGTCACTTCACAGGCAGTGAAGCAGGTCTGCAGGTGTCTGTCATTCTCTCCCCCTCTGTCTTCCCCTCCTCTCTCCATTTCTTTGTCCTATCCAACAACAAACGACATCAACAACAATAATAACAACAAGGCTACAACAAGAGCAACAAAAGGGGGAAAAATTGGCCTCCAGGAGCAGTGGATTCATGGTGCAGGCACTGAGCCCCAGCAATAACCCTGGAGGCAAAAAAAAAAAAATTCAGAAGATCAGGCCAGGTGGTAGCACAGTTGGTTAAGTGCACATGGTGCAAAACTCAAGGACTGGAGTGCCTTCACAAGTGGTGAAGCAGGTCTGCAGGTGTCTGTCTTTCTCTCCTCCTGTCTTCCCCTTCTCTCTCAATTTCTCTTTGTCCTATCCAACAACAACAGGGGCAACAAAAATGGGGATGTGGGTGGCCTCCAGGAATAGTGGATTTGTAGTGCAGGTACCAAGCCCTAGCGATAACCCTGGAAGCAAAACAACAACAACAAAATCCAAAAGAACTTTGTCATGCACATGATCCAGAGTGGAACCCAACCCCTACTATACTGAAGGAAGCTTTGGTGCTATGATATCTGTCTATATCTCTCTCTTCCTATCTGGGGAAAAAGCCAGCCTGGAGCTGTGAGGCCCTGGTGATGAGAGAGAGAGAAATTTATATTCTAAGGCTTTTAGATTTTTTTTTTTTTTTACACAAGAGCACTGCTCAGCTCTGGCTTATGGCAGTGTGGGGGATTGAACTTGGTAATTGAGAGCCTCAGGCATGAAAGTTTCTTTGCATAACCATTATGCTATACCTCCCCCATAATTCTTGAATACTGTGTACCAAGCACCAGTACTCAGAACTACTCTGAATAACCATATATATAATATAGCAGGATACAGGTAATTGCTATTTTTGTTGGTTAAGTTTTGATTCTGTACATTTTAGATTTACAGAAGATTTGAGCAGAAAGTATAGAGATTATTGTTAAATACTTCCCTATGCAATACCTCCTCACCTCATATTCCATCTATTATTAACATTTTAACAAACTAGTATCCATACACCATAATTAGTTGAAATCTATATATTCAGATTTCCTCAGCTATAAAAGCCTATTTACTTTTTTTTTTTTTTTTGCCTCCAGGGTTATTGCTAGGGCTTGGTGCCAGCACTACAAATCCACTGCTCCTGGAGGCCATATCTTCCCCATTTTGTTATCCTTGTTGTTGTTGTTGTTATTGTTATTATTGCCACTGATGATGTTGGATAGGACAGAGAGAAATGGAGAGAGAGGGGGAGAGAAAGACAGACACCTGCAGACCTGCTTCACCACCTATGAAGTGACCCCCCTGCAGGTGGGGACCTTCGTGCTCGAACCAGGATCCTTATGTCGGTCTTAACGCTTCATGCCATATGCGCTTAACCCATTACACTACCAAATTTTGACATCTGACAAGAATTTTATTTTACTTTGTAAAAGTAATTCTTGTTCCTTTTTTTATTAGAAGATTAGTGGCTTATAATACAGTTGTTAGCATTGTACATGGGTACAATTTCTCATCTTACCAAGATAGGGGTTTCACTTACCTATATATTTTTTTAATTTACTTATTCCCTTTTTGTTGCCTTTGTTGTTTTATTGTTGTAGTTATTATTGTTGTTGGATAGGACAGAGAGAAATGGAGAGGGGAGAGGAAGACAGAGAGGGGTAGAGAAAGATAGACACCTGCAGACCTGCTTCACCGCCTGTGAAGCGACTCCCCTGCAGGTGGGGAGCCGGGGGCTCGAACCGGGATCCTTACACTGGTCCTTGCACTCTACACCACGTGCTTAACCTGCTGCGCTACCGCCCAACTCCCTTACCTACATTTTTGTATCCAGCGTTTTCATTTAGGATTAGCCTTATAAACAGGTTGGTTGCCATGATACTTACATTAGTTTCTAACACTTCCAGAGATTAAACTTATACTATGTGTCCCAGGATCTCACTGCAAACCACACGGTTCCCTACAAGTACCACTATGGCACATGCAATACCAGGGATCAAATTCTTGCCTGAGTATCCAACACTTTATTCACAGTATCACTCTCATCAGACAGGATATTCTAAGTGCTTAGGGGTTACTTCTCAGGAGCTATCCACAGGCTGTGTCTTTCTTTGAAAAAGGTTAATCCTTTACTGCAAAGATCACTCTTGGGGATCAAGTGGTAGATATGCATGTCTGTTCACAGGGGTTCTGGGTTCAAAGCAATGGTTCTTACCCACAGGAGGGAAACATGAGTGGTAGAGCAGAACTGTCTTTCCTCTGGCTCTCTCCCTCTATCTCTAATTCTCTATCAAAAAGGAAGTAAGTATGAAAAATATGCCATCCAGGAGCATTGGTGTCTTCATGGAGGCACTGAGCCCCAGAGATAACACGAGTGGCAAAAAACAAAGGCCACCTGTGACCAAGATTCTTTAGCAAATGATCATATTTGTTTGTGTGTCTATATTTAGTACTATATTGTGACAAAGCGATGCTCTAGTTTGCTATCTCATAAACAAATAAAGCCTTTTAAAAAAGTATAATACACTAGTCCTTTGGGGGGGAGGCATCCTATGTGCATAACCGTTTTTTTTTTCTTTTTTTTTTTTTTTTGAGGAGAGGAGAGGGAGCAACACACCAGTCATCTCTGACATAAGTAGTGAGTAACTGAACCTGAGGCCTCAGGCTTCCATATTCTGAACTCTACCTCTGAGCTAGCTCCCTATCAGCTGTCTTCTTTTCCTATGGTCTTAACTTTTTTCATGTTTTGCTTTAGTGAACTTAGGAATTTGTGGAACTTTTTTTACTTAAGATAGTTGACATTTTGAGCATGAAGTGGGGGGGGGGGGGATAATTACACTCTTTTTGGCAATTAGAAGGATTTTTTTTTACTAGGGATTGGGAGGTCGTTCATCTACGTACACTGTTAGGCCCAGGGCTTCGATATGGCAGTCAGAATGCTTCATAGATAGTAGAACAGTGCAATAGTGTCTCTTCTCTCTGTTCATATCTCCTTCTCTACTTCACCCCTGGCTCACAGAGGCCACTCAGCAATGACAGATATACACAAAGCTTTGGTACCATACTTGGAAATATATATATATATATATGTATGCATGTACGTATAAATGTGTGTATGTGTATAGAGAATAAAATGTTAACCATTTTTGCATGTGAAATATTTACTCTTTGCAAGGTTCTTTTTTATTTTAAATTCACTGGTAGTTTAACTTCCAAAATTTTTAATTCTTTTGTATTTTAAGGTAACAAGCTGAAATTGAATTTTTTTTTTAGGTTCAGGGTAAGGATCCTTCAGTGGAAGTCACACAGGATCTCATTGATGAATCAGAAGAAGAACGTTTTGAAGAAATGCCTGAAACCAGTCATCTGATAGACCTGCCCACGTGTGAACTCAGTAAACTTGAAGAGATTGCTGACTTAGTTACCTCAGTTCTCTCCTCACCTATTCGTAGGGAAAAGCTGGCTCTAGCCTTGGAAAATGAAGGCTATATTAAGAAACTACTGCAGCTTTTCCAAGCTTGTGAGAACCTAGAAAACACTGAAGGCTTACACCATTTGTATGAAATTATTAGAGGAATCTTATTCCTCAATAAGGCAACTCTCTTTGAAGTTATGTTTTCTGATGAGTGTATCATGGATGTTGTGGGATGCCTTGAGTATGATCCTGCTTTGGCACAACCAAAAAGACATAGGGAATTCTTAACCAAAACTGCAAAGTTTAAGGAGGTTATACCAATAACAGACTCTGAACTTAGACAAAAAATACATCAGACTTACAGGGTACAGTATATTCAGGACATAATTTTGCCTACACCATCTGTTTTTGAAGAGAATTTTCTTTCAACTCTTACGTCTTTTATTTTCTTCAACAAAGTTGAGATAGTCAGCATGTTGCAGGTAAGTAAACCAAAGTGTTATTCACAATTTTGTTTCCAAATATATGTATCCCTTATCACTCAGTTTGGTGTTCACTCTTTGTTTTTGATAGATACTTCTTTTATTTTACTTTAAATATGTTATCTAGGACTTCAACAAATAATTTTCTAAAAGAGAGCCATTTCTCTGACTGTTTACATGTGTGAATGTTCTATGATATGTATTTTTTTTGCATTTTAAAAGTTGAATATATATAATTCACTGTTTTTATCATTCTCAAGTGTACAATTCAGAGCATTAAATATATTCAGTTTTGTGCAACCATTGCCACATCTCATTTCCAGAATATTTTTTTTATCTCAAAGAGGAATAGCAAGGGGCCAGGTGGTGACGCACCTGTTGAGTTAACATGCATAAGTTCAAGCAGCCCCATTTGCAGCAGGGATACTTCACAAGCAATGAGGCATGCCTGCAGGTGTTTCTCTCTCCCTCTATATGTCTCTGTCCCCTCTCAGAGTCTCTCTGTTCTATTAAAAAAAATTAAAAGGCTATTCTTTTATATTTTATTTTTTATTTATTTATTTTGATAGAACAAAAGAGAAATTGGAGAGGGTGGAGTGTAAGAGAAAGAAAGATAGCCTGCAGCAATGCTTTGCCTTACCCCCCACAGGTGTATGCCCAGAGGCCTGTACTTGGGGCCAAGTACATTAAGTGCTCATAATACCAAATGCAAGGACCTGGGTTCAAGCCCCCACTCCCTGCCTGAGAGGGGACACTTAACCAAACGGTGAAGCAGGTCTGCAGATGTCTATCTTTGTCTCCCACTGTCTGTCTTCCCCTCCCCTCAATTTCTCTCTGTTGTATCTAATAAAAATTAGAAAGAAATTAAAGAGGAGTGTGCTCAATCCAATGTACTACCACACACCCCTCAAAACACCTATTTTTAATGTCTTTTATTTTATTTTGGCAGACCTTATTTTTATTATGATATGTGTGAATCTCTATGCTTTAATTATCCCCCAGATAGTTCAAATGAGCAACTAGGAGTGAGAAAATTTGATTTTTAGAAAATAATAAATACTAAGATTCCATATGAAACTGGAATCTTAGGGGGGTTTTTTTGTTTTTTTTTAAGAAAGAGCACTGCTTAGCTCTGGCTTATACTGGTGCTGGTGACTGAACATGGAACCTTGGAACCTCAGGCTTGAAAGTCTCTTTGAATTGCCTTTATGCTATTTTCCCTGCCCCTGTGGAATTGATTTAATCCTGTCTCTTTGTATTGTAAAATAGAGTGATATACAATGTTCATCATGTTAATTCTTTATCACCTAACAAGCAAGCATGATTTCAAAGATAATACTTTATTTGTAGTTGTACACTAGACTCAGAATCCCTTGCATAAATATGTTTGTATTTTCCCATTATTGAACTGCTCTATACTTATGACTACATAGTGGTTTCCAAGTGTGGTCATCTAAACCCCTGTGGTACCAAAAACCCTTTCAGGTGGTTTGCAGGATTTTCCTTTCCCAAATCCTTGTCAGTGAAACTGTATTTTCTTTATATATTTCAACTAAAATAACCTGTCACAAGAAATTAATTGCTGAAGAAGAGTCTAGCAGTTTTTTTTTAATTAAGCCATTCTTTTTTTTATAAATAGATTTATTTGTTTATTGAGTTTGAGGGGAGAACCAGAGCATTACTCTGGCACATTGGCACATGCAGTGGGTTTTGTTTATTTGTTTTTGTCTATTTGGTTGGATTTTTTTTTTTTTAATATTGGATAGGACATAGAGAAATGGAGAGAGGAGGGGGAGAAAAAGATAGACACCTGTAGAACTGCTTCACTACTTGTGAAGCACACCTCCCAATGCAGTGTTGAATGTTAAGCTCAGGACCTCACACTTGAGAGTCCAACACTTTCCTCACTGTGCCATCTCCCAGGCCACAGACAGAACTACTTTTCTGCTTAAGTTTTCAAATAATTTGAATTATGTAATTGTTTCCCATAAAACAGTAATTTAATAACTTACTTTTAAATGAATTTTTAAATATGCCAAATGTATCACTTTTAATTTTGGTAAATGTTGATGAACTTTAACCACATGTTAAAAGATCTTTGGGAATCTCAATTTTTAAGAATTTAAAGAGTTTCCAGAACAAAATGTTGACAATCTCCAACTTAATACTTAAGATTCTAGTTTATAATGCTTTCAACTATTTTTTACTTTATTATATTTCTTTTAGTACAGAGTTTACCTGCTCTGATTATTTTCCCACCTAGCAGGAATTCATTATTCCACAATAACAGGTTTGAAAGAAGGTAAATTTATACAAAGTTACATTTATAAAATTTGGAACCTCCTTTTAACTTTATTTTTTTATTTTTTTTATTATCTTTATTTATTGATTGGATAGAGACAGTCAGAAATCAAGAGGGAAGGGATGGAGGGATAGAGAGGGTGAGAGAGAGATACCTGCAGCACTGCTTCACTTGTGAAGCTTTCCCCCTGCAGGTAGGGACTGGGGCTTGAACCCAGATCCTTGCACATTGTAACATGTGCACTCAACCAGGTACGCCACCATCCGGCCCCCTTTTTCATTTATTGATGTGACAGAAAACTAGAGCACCACTCTGCCACATGTGATCCCATGAATTGAACACAGTACCTCCATTCTTCGAGGTCCTAATTATCTAGTCACCTGACTCCCCTGCCACCTCCAAGCTCTGTAAGAACCATCTTTTTAAAAACCATTTCAATTGCTGAAAGAAAAACAGTCTCAGAGACTGGAAATACATCCATGGTCAATACTGTTCTTCTAAAATACCCAGTGACAGATATTAAAGAGTAACTGTCAAATAGATATTTTGGCTTGAGAAAGGTTCCCAAATTTATAGCAATAAATTAAATGCTTTTATGTTTTAGAAATAAATTATGAAGATGATATGTATAACACATAATTTATTTTGTCATAGGTTTATGAGAATTAAAATTATATGAATATATTTGGTACATGCAATGCATTTTATGAAATAATCAGATACTTCTTTACCACTTTGTTTGTTTGTTTGTTTGCACCACTAGGGTTATTATGCCTATTTGACTCACTATCTAATACACAGCTCTGAGGTATCCCTCTGGAAATTTTTTGGCTAGATAGTAGGTGTCTTTCCATATCTTTCCATTTAGTTGATATACATATCTGTATCCTTTTCAATGATTATTAACCTGCTGTCATATAAGTTACATAAGATAAGAATGAAAGCATTTCTTCTATGTAGTGCAAAGGCATATAACTTTTACCCTAAATTGGATTATTAAATGAGAAATTATACAAAAGCATTTTTTGCATGGTCATAGTAAATTGCATCCCTATCTTTCCCTAGTGGGGTAGGGGTCTGGGGAGGTGGGGTTCCAGGACACATTGGTGAGGTTATCTGTCCAGTGAAGTCAGGTTGACGTCATGGTAATATCTGTAACTTAGTGGCTGAAAAAGCATTAAGATATAAAGCTGAACAAATTGTTAAATAATCAAGAACCTAAAGGCAAGACTATAATAGGTGAGATTTGGGGTCTCCATTTTGGCAAAAGCTAATAAGTGTATTTTAGGTATTTTCTAAGGGGTTCATGACTTTACTAATTTTTGCCTCACAATTTTCTATTTTTGATCCCTCTTCTCTCCCCCCCCCCACCCCCCTTAACAGAGCACTGCTCAGCTCTGGTATGTGGCAGTGTGGGGGATTGAACTTGGGACTTGAGAGCCTCAGGCATGAAAGTCTCTTTGCATAACCATTATGCTATACCCTCACCCTCTTTGGTTGTTTTTTATTACTATTTAGAGAGGAAGAGTGGGACACACAAAGAGGAGAGATATCACATCACTGCTTCAACACCCATGGAGCTCCTTTGGTGCCAGCCATTGTGTTCCTATGTGATACTGGAGCTCAAACCAGGGTCTCACCCACAGCAAAATGTATGCTCTCTTGAGTGAGCTAGCTCCTGGCCCCTGCCTGACCTCATTCTAGATTTCTGTATTTACGTGATTCTGAAAACAGTGCATGCATTTTGAGCTTTGGTTTTATAGTACTGCAAAGAAATAGTTTGATGTAGAATTTTTAGATGCATCCTTTCTTTTCTCCCTTAAGATTTTGTTGTGTTACCCAAAACAATTCAGTCTTGCTTTTACGTCAAGATTGCTTGCTCAGAGCAACTATCTTACTGCAATCTAATAAAAATCAGCTCTCCATACAGAAGTTTGACATAAATACCCCAAGATGTTGTCTGTTACAATTTGACTTACATATTCAATATTTTTATTAAGAGACTCTTAAAACTAAATGGAAAATAGTACCTAGATCTTTTGTTTTCCAAATAATTGAAGTTTCTGGTTAAGTGAAATACTAATGTATGCAAGTTACAACATGAGGGTCAAGGAGATAGTTCAGCTTGTTAGGGCACCAGTTTACATGCCTCAAGTCCCAGAAGCCATGGATTCAATCTACAGCACCATCTTATACCAGAGCTGAGCAGTGCTATGGATCCTCTCTCCCTCTTATTCTCTGTCTCTCTCATAAATAATTTTTAAAAGAAGAAGAAGAAAGTAGTTGCAGTATGAATATGTTTATAGTGGGAAGTGGAATGTTAGGTTCATATTGAAGGGTTTTGGTTATTTTTATTATGTTACATAAATGAGTATAGCCCTATGACCTAATATTTCATAGTAATTTTTTGTACTCATATAGGAAGATGAGAAGTTTTTATCTGAAGTCTTTGCACAATTAACTGATGAGGCTACAGATGATGATAAACGGCGTGAGTTGGTGAGTTTTTCTTAAAATTCAGTCCCTTATTTACAATCAACAGATAAGGCTACAGTTGATGATAAACAGCGTGAATTGGTGAGCTATTCTTACAGTTGAAACCCTTTTGGCATACACAGTTTATATTATTGAAGTCGGTAACAATTTTTTTATAATAATTAGTATAAGATTAAAGATACATACTTAAATAAAATATTTTTTAAAAGATGATATTAAAAAAAAACACACACACTCTCACTCTCCCCCCCCACCCTCTTAAGAAATTTTTTAAATACATACAACAGTAGCTGTTAGAAACTGGATATAATCATTTTGTAGTTCAATTTAAGTATGTATCAATGAGAGGGATAGGAAGAGAGAGAGAAAGAGCCAGACATCAATCTGGTACATGTGCTGCTGGAGATTGAACTCAGGACCTCATGCTTGAGAGTCCAGTGCTTTATCCACCTCCCAGACCACGAGAGTTTGTGTGTTTTATTAGAGGCAGAGAGAATGAAAGAGACCACAGCACCAAAACTTCCTTCAATGTAGTGGGGATTAGGCTTGAATCTGGGGCTCACACTTGGCAAAGTAGCACATTACCCAAGTGAGCTGTTTTGCTGACTTTTTTGTATTTCCCCCAGTGAAGGAACTTTTCTTACCAACCCCAGAATCAGATAAATGCTTTTTGTTAGGAGAGAGCTACAAAATCAGACATTTTTGTGATTGTAGATAAATTTTTATAAAAGAGGCAAATGCTTCTTAATGGAATGATAAATAACTTGATTCTTATTCTTAAGGGTTTTTGTTCTGAATGTGTGCTTTCCCCCCCTTCTTTCCCTATAAACCATGTTTGGGGGGAAAAAAATAGTGGTTACTGTTTACCAACCACTACCATTATAATTAGATACTCACTTTTAACAAGTAATGAAAAATTGCTAATTTAGATTAGCAATGTCTTTGATGTTACTGTTTATAAATAACCTATTCAGTTCTCTCATATATAAAAATTTTATTTATTTTTTTTACTCTGGTTTATGGTGGTGAAGGACTGAACCTGGGACTTAGGAGCCTCAGGCATGAGAGTCTCTTTGCATAGACGTTGTACTATCTACCCCCACCGTAGCTTTTTCAGTTTTTAAACTTTAATTTCGGGGGCGGGGGGTGCCTAGGCAGCCAGCCACTGTTTCATAATATCTAATTTATAATAATAAATGATTCATAATATCTGCCTTACATGACATTTCTACCACTTAAACTGCAGATAGAATATGAAGGTACATCCATGCCCCCTGAGTTGCTAAGTGTAATGTATTGTCTTTAGCCAGCTAACTGTTAAGAGTTTTAGAATAAGTCAAGATTTACTTTTAATGGGATGCTGAGTTTTAGTAGATACTTTAATAGGGATTTAAGAAGCTAGGACACTCTGAAAAGTTGAGGTTCTTGAGAAAAGTGAGTTCCACACTGTAGTAGATTATGTAACACTCTGCCCTAAGTTTACCTTTACCTATATCATCATCTCACTATACTTTCTAACATTACAGGTTAATTTTTTCAAGGAATTCTGTGCATTTTCTCAGACATTACAACCTCAAAACAGGGATGCATTTTTCAAAACTTTGGCAAAGTTGGGGATTCTTCCTGCTCTTGAAATTGTAATGGTAATTATACAGCTCCTTTGTTTTTAAATTTGTAATAAACTTATATGTGAGGAAATACAGTGATATGTACTTTGAATTTTATGATCTCAGTTATTTTTACTTCATAACGAACTACTTCAAGAATGTTTGTAAACTTCAGATTTCTATTAACTTAAATTTGTAATATTTATAACTTGGAGGTGATATGTATGACTTCAGATGCATTAAAAATCCCAGTTTGTCTTAAGACTATTATTTCTTCTGTAACAGTATTAGTATGTATTATAGAAACTTATAGAAATATTGTCCTGGGGCCGGGAAGTGGCACACCTGGTTGAGTGCACATGTTAAAGCAGTGCTGCAGGTGTCTCTCTGTCTCTGTCCCTCTCTATCCCCCCCTTTCTTCTCAATTTCTGGCTGTGTCTATCCAATAAATAAATAAAGATAATTTTTAAAAAAAGATATTTTAATAAATGAAAAAAAAGAAAGAAATATTGTCCTTGTTGGAATGAGAGCAGGCAGGTTCATGCTGCATTAGCACTTATTACATGGAAGTTAAACCCAAAGAAAAATTACTTATTAATGATTTTTAAATGGTATACCATTATGTAAATATAAATAAGTGTGTGTGTGTGTGTGTGAGAGAGAGAGAGAGAGAGAGAGAGAGGTTGAGAGAGAAAGGGAGAGAAAAAGACTGACTGATACTTCATAGCTCCAGGCCCACTTTTTCAGATAATAGAGACAAAGACACCACAGCACTGAAACAAGGTAGATTCTCGTGACAGAGTCTACATTTAATTTGTTGTGAAATTATGTTTTATGTCTGCTATAGAATGCTAGTGTACTTGTGATAGGCTGAGAGAAAAAAAGACAAGTGGTGGCTTAGTATTATTTACTGTTAGGAGGATAGTGTTCATTCACTTCATTTATCTCCTGTAAAAAATGTACTATGACTCCTTCAAGATTCCTTGGGGCTTCACTCTGAGAATTGCAGAATAAGAGAATATTTCCAGAATCACTTAAGATGTAATTTACAAATTATTTCTTGTGCTTAAAAAAAAAAATCAATATCACTACCTTAGAATATTGTGAGCTGGAAATGATGTTCAGTGCTAGAGTGCATGCCTAATGTATGAGGTCCTTGGTTCAATCCCCAACAACAGCCAGAAAGAAAATTAGGTTGTGAACTAGGTGTACGAAAGAGTGAAATATTCAAAGTATTTTCAGTAGTACCCCCTTATTAGCCATGAGAGAGAAACACTAAGAAGCAACTTTGTCAGACCCAGGATCAAAGACAACTTCTGAAAGCTTTGGCATTTTAGCTGGGAGACATCATTCATATTTTCATGTGCATTTAAATCAAGAACTCCCCCTACTAGAAAAAATACATAGGATTTATTAAGCTCAATAATTCTTTGCTAATTCCTACATTTAAATGCTCTGAATGTTTTTCTTTGTGATAACTGGAAATTATTTAGCTGCCTATCCGCTTTTAATGTAAGTAAAGGGTGAAATGTTTATATATAGACACCTTTTAACACTAAGTGATTTGATTTTCTATTTATCAGGGCATGGATGACTTGCAGGTCAGATCAGCTGCTACAGATATATTTTCTTATCTAGTAGAGTTTAGTCCATCCATGGTGAGAGAATTTGTAATGCAAGAAGCCCAGCAGAGTGATGATGTAAGTAATAATAATCTGGTTCTATATGAATCACTTGTAATGCTTGCAAATTGAGAGAAAACATATAACCATAATCCTGTTCTTTAAAAAACAAACAAAAAAGTAGGTTATTGCTTTATTGTTGTAATTATTGTTGTCGTCGTTGTTGGATAGGACAGAGAGAAATGGAGAGAGGAGGGGAAGATGGGGGGAGAGAAAGATAGACACCTGCAGACCTACTTTACCACTTGTGAAGTGACTCCCCTGCAGGTGGGGAGCCAGGACTCGAACCAGGATACTTCTGCCAGTCCTTGCACTTTGCACCACATGCGCTTAACCCACTGTGCTACTGCTCGACTCCCTGACATATTTTTCTATGCAAAAATACATCATGACTTTTCTAATAACATAGTAGATTTCTGGTCACTAGTGACTTTGTTGTATTGCAAAACCAAAATTGTTCACCTATATAGATGAGTGTATAAAGAAAATGTGACATCTGTATACAATGGATTAATGTACTATAAAAAGAAGGTTTTCATGTGCAACTAAGTGTATAAGAAGCTCGGGGGTTATGTGAAGCAAGTAAGTCAGAAGGAGAAAACTAAATATTGGATGATTTCATTTATGTACTCAAGATAAGGAAGCAAAGTAAATGAATGGGCAGCATAGAAATAAATCAATAGTGGGTCAGAGTGATGCCACACTGAGTAAGTCACTTGCCTTGCCATGGCACACAGCTCAGGCTGGAGCTTCCACCCCACTTACAGGCATTACTAGTACTGGGAGAAAAACTAGAACTGTAATGTCTCATTTTTTTCTATCTCTTGGTATCTAAATAAAAGAAAAACTGCCTGGAAACATTGAAATTGAACATTATAAGGAGAGAAACAGAGGGAAGGGTTGGGGAGACAGCAAAATAATTATGCAAAAGGCCTCTCATGCCCAAGGAACAAAAGGTCCCATGTTCAATCCCCAGCACCACCATAAGCCAGAGCTGAGCAGTTCTCTGGTAGAAATGGGAAAAAGAGGGGGTCAGGCGGTGGTGCAGTGGGTTAAGCGCATGTGGCGCAAGGCGCAGGGACTGGCATAAGTAAGGATCCTGGTTCGAGCCCCCGGCTCCCCGCCTCAGGGGAGTCGTTTCACAGGCGGCGAAGCAGGTCTGCAGGTGTCTGTCTTTCTCTCCCCCTCTCTGTCTTCCCCTCCTCTCTCCATTTCTCTCTGTCCTATCCAACAACAATGACATCAACAACAACAATAATAACCACAACAAGGCTACAACAACAAGGGCAACAAAAAGGAGAAAAATGGCCTCCAGGAGCAGTGGATTCATGGTGCAGGCACTGAGCCCCAGCAATAACCCTGGAGGCAAAAAAAAGAAAAGGAAAAGAGAGAAGAAAGAAATCGAGCATGTTTGAGGTCCAATACCACCAGAAATCCTGGACAAAACAAACACATGTGTGCACGCACACACACACAATGGCACTGACAACAAAATTGACATTACTAGAAGGGGGAAAAGTGGAAACTGAGCAAGGGTGGAGGTTGCATAGGTGTTGTTTTTAAAAATATTTGGTGATGGGAGGAAAAGCTCCAAAAAATGATTTTTGATAGTGTCTTGTTTAGTCAAGTTCTAAATTCATATCTGAATCTGAAACCCAACATGAGAACCTGTTAGAACCTCTAGTGAAAAAGTATCTCTTACAAATTAGTGTTTTCTTTTTCTCTATATTGATACTATAAACTTTTCACATGCTTTATCTCCCCCCCAGCACTACTCAGCATAAGAGTCTCTTTGCATAACCATTATGCTATCCAGCCCCACCCTCTACTTTTTACATTATTGTTTTTATTTTCTTTTTTTTTTTAATTGTGTGTGTGTTCTTGAACTTTGAAAATTTTTATGAACAAGACAGTTTACACAGTTTTTTTTTTTTTAATATGGTCTTTCAGTTGCCATGTTTGTCTTATGTGCCAAAACAAATCTAATGTAATCATATTTTCTTTCAGGATATCCTTCTCATTAATGTAGTAATTGAACAAATGATCTGTGATACTGATCCTGAACTAGGGGGTGCTGTTCAGTTAATGGGACTTCTTCGTACTCTTATTGATCCAGAGAACATGCTTGCTACAACTAATGTAAGAAACTAACCCAATATAAAAATGTCTTGCTTTATCAGTTTTTAGATGAAGTTATATATTATACGTGTGTGTGTGTGAGAGAGAGAGAGTATACAGCATGAGTAAATGTAATGATTTTAACATTTTATTTTTTAATGAGAAAGAATGAGGGGGAGAGAAAGAACCATATATCACTCTGGAACATGTACTGCCAGGGATTGAGTTCATTTTATTTTACCAAAGCACTGCTCAGCTCTGCCTTATAGTGGTGGTGGAGGCAGAGGGTAAGGGAATTGAACCTGGTACCTTTGTTGCCTCAGGCTTGAGAGGCTTATTGCAGAACCATTATGCTTTCTCCCCAGCCCTAAATAACAATTTTAAACTTTCAAAAGTGATCTAAATCCTACTTTGTTACTGTAACTTAAAAAGTTCCGTAGTTTCTATACATGATTATTGATTATTGCTTTTTATGTTGCAAGCATATTTGAAAAATTGTGTTCTAAATAATTTTCTTCAGAAAATATTTTCTTTTTCATTTTTTAATATACAATATGTTTAATACTAGTTTTCTTAGTTCACAGTTTTCTTTACAGAGAGAGAGAGAAAGATATAGAGGAGAAATACTTGTAGCACTGATTCACTTGTACATGGCAGGGCTAAGGCTTGAGCCTTGATCCTCCCATAAAGTAAACTGTGAACTCTGTCAGATTAGCCACCACCTGACCCTCATTCACAATATCTTTAAGTATTTGTTACTTGTTGCATTTAAAGATAGATTATTAATTGTAGAGATAATAAAATATTTTATGTAAATATTTCAGAAAACTGAAAAAAGCGAATTCCTGAATTTCTTCTACAACCATTGTATGCATGTCCTCACAGCACCACTTTTGACCAATACTTCAGAAGACAAATGTGAAAAGGGTAAAGTCATAACCTTTTCTATCTACTTAGTTTTTATGTTTTGTTGTTATTGTTTTTGTTTGTTTTCTTACCAGAGCACTACTCAGCATGGCTTATGTTGGTGCCTGAGATTGAACCTAAGACCTGAGAATAATATAGAAAATATGGCAAGAAGTATTGCTTGCTGAGGAAAAGAAATATAAATGCTTACCAAGAGAAAAATTGAGGGGCAGACTGTAGCACTCCTGGTTGAATGCATGTATCACAAGAGAAAGATTGTCCCTAAAGCTATTAGAATTAATATGGAGTATAACAATAGGCATTATATAGCCAACATTAGAAAATCCAATGGCCAGACCAGGAGATGGTGTACATGAATTAAGCTGTTGGACTCTTCAAGCATGAGGTCCTGGATTCATCCCCCAGCATCACATATGCCAAAGTGACACTGATTCTCTCTCTACTCGCTACCTCTCATTCTCCTCTGTTATTAATAAGACTTTTCTTTTTAAAAAGTGAACCATTATTTTGGAGAATAATTTAAACATGAATTTTATTATTAGTTACCTCTAAATGTAATTATCTTTGCTATGATTTGGTATAGGAATAAGGCTTTTGAGGTGAAAGAGATAGATAGCATAATGGTTATGCGAAGAGACACATTCCTGATATTCCAAAGTCCCAGGTTCAGTCCCCTATGCCACCTTAAGCCAAAACTGAGTAGTATTCTGGTAAAAAAAAAAAAAAAAAGGAGGGGGTGACTGAGGGGGTAAAAAAGCTATTTTTTTATGTATTTTATTTCATACTTCCTTTTCTATGTATTCTCACACATAATTTCCTCAACTATAATATCTGGTCTCAGGTTATTAAAGTGTAGTAAAAACCTAAAGGTATTTTTTATAAAGGATATTTGACAAAAATCCAGTTGAATGGCATACCCTGCATAATACCTGCAGTTCCATTTCTGAGTATTTTAGCATATGTTTATGCATATATCTATAGACATAGGAATGTTCTTTGTTCATGGTAGATGAATGAATGTGTGCCCTGGCAAAATAGCTCTTCTGGACAGTATACCTGGTTAGCAATGTGTGCAAACCAGTTCAAGCCCAGCCCCTACCACGTTGGAGGACGCTTATTATCTTTCCCCTCTCTCTGTCTTCTTGTCTCCATGTATGTGGTGTGGTGTGGTATGGTGTGGTGTGGTGTGGTGTGGTGTGGTGTGGTGTGGTGTGGTGTGGTGTGGTGTGGTGTGGTGGTGGTGGTGGTGGTGTGTGTGTGTTTTGTGCATCTGTCTGAAAATTAGCCTGGAACAGTGAAGCTCTGGTGACAAAAAATATATAAGAACACTTAAGAAATTTTTTATCTTTCAGCTGACTCGTTGTCAAATATAAAGCTGAACTGGGAAAAAACATGGAGCATTTCACTGCAGAAATTTATTTACAAATTATAATCAATGTTCTGATTTTTATTTTAAAATATATACAGAAAACTTGAGATAATAAATAATGAGATAATCATGTATCATTTAATGCAAGGGACAAGTTCTGAAAAATATATAGTATATCATCAAGCCCTTATAGTATGCTTTTTGTATACAGAGACTGACATCAAATATAAGTGGTTGACCAGAAGCATCATTGCATGGTACATGGCTATATATTTAATACTTCCTATCAGAACTAAATGGCCATGTTTTTTGTTTATTGTTTTGCTATCTCTTTGATAGAGGTTGAGCGAGAGTAGGAGAGAGACCTTCAGCACTACTCCATCACTCATGAAACTTCCCCTTCGCAAATGGGGTAAGGGCATTCAACTCAGGTCTTCAAGTATAACATGCTCTCTACTGGGCATGCCACCACTTGGCCCCTTTAAGATTTTATTCTTGTTAGGGAGAGAAACAGAGACCAAGCCCTGCTAAGCTCTGAAACACAAAAGTGCCTAAGATTGAAATTGTATGTTAAGGAACCTTAAGGATGAAAATCTAACACACTATCTCCCCAGACCCTATCCATATATTTTCAGATTTTTTTTTTTTTTTTTAGTGAAAATAGCTGATACATGGGAAGTTAGTTGGCGTTTCCTGTGTGTGTTCATATTCTTTCCTTCCTAATCTGCTCCACATCCTCAAGGATTGCTGAATTTAGATTTTATCACCCCTATATTTGTTTGTTATAACAGGTGTATCATTTTTGTTTTTTAATTGTATTTACTTATATATTTTGGATAGAGACAATAAGAAATTGAGAGAGAAGGGGGAGATAGGGAGAGAGAAAGACACACCTGCACCACTATTTCTCTGCTCATAAAGTATCCCCTGTGAAGACCAGAGATTTGAACGAGGGTCCTTGTACACTACAATGTGTATGCTCAACCAGGTATGCCACCACCTGATCGCCCTATCATTTTTCATATTTTCAAAGTTTATATGGAATTTTGTTGTACACTTTAAAGACTCTATAATGCTTCTCACATAATGTTATTTTTTGCATCTGTCCACATTATTGATGTGTAAAACTCTTCATTTTTTTAACTTTTATTTTTAGCTTTTGTCTTATATGCATGAGCAATAACTTAACCATCTTGGTTGTAGTATACATTTAAGTTTCTAACTTTTTCTCTTCTAAACTGTACTCAAGGGGTCTGGGCAGTAGCACACTGAGTTAAGCACACATAGTACAAAGTGTAAAGACCTGCACAAGGATCCCGGTTCAAGCCCCTGACTCACCATCTGCTGGGGGGGGGGAGATCACAAGCAGCGAAGCAGGTCTGCAGGTGTCTATCTGTCTCTCTCCCTCTCTATCTTCCCCTTTGCTCAAAATTTCTCTGTGTCCTATCCAAAAAAATGGGAAAATGGCCACAGGAGCAGTGAATTCAAAGTGCAGGCACCAAGTCCCAATGATAACCCTGGAGGTTAAATAAATAAATAAAGACTATACCCCATATGCATTCTTGTGTTTCCTTATAAGCTGTAAGTTGAGTGCCTAGAAATAAGAACTTACTTGTTACATTCTATGTATTTCTTTTAATTTTAAATCATAGATGACCAGTTGTTAATATTATATGTTAACCTAGGCTCTAAGAAATTCTTATATGTACCGTTTTTTTAAAATGAGATGCAGAGGTATAGCCTAATTGTTGGAGGATGCCTAAATCAATAGTATTTCTTATTATAATCATCCTTTTCTGTGGAAATATTCATGGTAATTGCCTCTCAGTAGTTCATCATCTGGACCCAATTTTGTAAGATTACAGTATAGGTATATTTGAAGCAACCAGTAGTTATAATTAGGATAAAGTGAGATTATGGTTGAAGATATGCTTCATATATTGTGAAGTATTAGGGAAATATGAGGTATTATTACTAAAGTAGCTGATTTTGATTTTTTTTTTTTTTTTATTAGATAATATAGTTGGAGCTAGCAAAAGCAACACAATCTGTCCTGGTGAGTACAAACTTTTATTTATGAACTAATACAAATTACATGTTTTTTTCCTATTTGGTATTTATACAAGAAAAGTATATTTTCAGTTAAAGGAAAAAAATAAATTAAAATTATTTTCTCCAGAACCAAAAAAAAAAAGGGGGGAAACGGTAAAATTTTGTTTTATGTACTTAGAGCTTGCTTTCTGACCTTTCTTTTAGAAGATGTCTGAAAACTGAGGATTTAATTCTTATTTTTGAAATCTGGTAAGCTAAGAAAAATTAGGAACTAGCAGTCTTTATGACAGCCTTATGCTTTGATATTGTTTATGAATCTAATATGAACACTGTTGTTTCTGTTTGGAACATGCATACTAGGTATGGACCCCATGCTATGGAAAATGTGTGTGTTTGCCTACCATTGTATATTTTCTACCAGGGCTCAAAATTCTATGAAAACCAGTGTGAAATAAGAAGGCTATTCAGAAATTGGATCAATTGGACATAAAAAGATTGATTTTACATCCTAACTTGGAAAAGTAAAAACAAGAATTTAGTTAATACTACAGACCATTGTTATAAAATAATTCATAAGTAATTTTGGGATTAAATAGTTAAATGAATTTTGCTTTTTAAAATATCCTTTTGTTAAATTGTTGTATTGAATAGAGACAGAGAAATTGAGAAGGAAGGAGGAGAGCAAGAGGTATCTGTAGCAATGCTTTCCCCTTGCAGTTGGTAAATGGGAGCTTGAGACTGAGACCCAAATATTAATTGTATCTCATGTGCTCAACCAGGTATGCCACTGCCTGCTCCCCAGATTTTGCTTTTTAAAAGTGGGGGTGTGGTTAAAATGTTAACAGGGTGCTGGCTATGATATAGGTTGGTCTGGAATAAGTGGAACTCTTTCTTTACATTTAATGTAAATGTAGAAAGTATTTGAAATATTAGAATCATAATTTATCGTGGTTGATCTCTTATTTCTCAAAAGAGGGCTGATTTATACCTGGTGGCTTTATACAAAATAATTATATGTGTTTTCTTATTGTAAGATCATATATTCTAGATCATGGCACTTCTGTGAGACCATAGTTACATAATTGACCCACTATTTTATATTTCCTTGTTTAAAGTATTTGTAATAGGTATAACTACATATATATGCTATTGATATACCTTCAATATGTGTTAATGTTTATCAGACAATTTGAATTAATTTCATGAATGTATTAAAAAAAAAAAACTTATTGTGGTCCGGGAGGTGGTACAATGAATGGGACATTGGATTCTCAAGCATGAGGTCTCAAGTTCAACTCTCGGCAGTACATGTACCAGAGTGATGTCTAGTTCTTTCTCTCTCTCTTCCTATCTTTCTCACTGGTGGATAAATAAAATCTTTAAAATAGAATAAAATAAACTTCTGGTGATTGTGGTCAAATGTTGCAAATTTATCTGAAAATCTTAATATTTTTCATTCATATTAATAGACAGTTCTTTTGTTATATTTTATTTATTTGATAGAACAGAGAGAAACTGAAAGGAGAAGGGAAGCTACAGGGGGAGAGAAAAGGAGAGACACCTGCAGCACTGCTTCACCACTAGTGAAACTTTCCCCTTGGCAGGTGGGGACCAGGGGCTTGAAGCCAGGTCCTTTCACATTGTTATGTGTGAGCTTAACCCGGTGCACCACCACGTGGCCCTAATAATGACAGTTCTTAATTAAGGAAATACTAGCAAGAAAACATCAGTGCAGTGAGTTTTTTTAATTATGTTTATAATTCATTAAGTGTTATTTTTCTCTTAATATTACTAAATATTTTATACAAGAGCCTTTGAAAATACCTATTTTGTAGATAAGTCTAACAATAGTTCTGGAGTGTACTTAATGAAAATCTAAAATATCAGCATATAGCTTCTTTGATAAGAAAATTATGAGGAAGTACAATTTTGCCTTTGCTCTAAAATATAGAATATAATATTTATTTTCTTTCTTTAGATGTAACATTGCAGTAATTATTTTTTTATATGATAACTTTTTTTGTAGATAACTATCAAACAGCACAGCTGCTTGCCTTAATTTTAGAGTTACTCACATTTTGTGTGGAACATCATACATATCACATAAAAAACTACATTATGAACAAGGACTTACTAAGAAGAGTCTTGGTCTTGATGAATTCAAAGCACACTTTCCTGGCCTTGTGTAAGTAACAATTTAAGTGAACATTCTTGTAAAATGTTTTAGGGAACATTGTTTTAAAAGAGATAAAAATCATAGAGGCCCATGTAAATTTATTTGTTTGTTTGCTTGGCATTGTGTATGCTGTTGAAAAGTATTATTCTTGGGATTTCTCATCTTTTATTTAGAAGTCAAGAAAAATAGGTCTTAGTGCTTTTATATAAATATATATATATATTACTATTATTATTGTTATCACTATTATTACTGGATAGAGACAGAAATTGAGAGGGAGAAGGATATAGAGAGGGAAAGAGACAGAGAGATACCTTCAGCCCTGATTCACCACTTGTGAAGCTTTCCCCCTACAGGGGAGAACCAGGGGCTTGAACCTGGGTCCTTGAGTATTGTGTATCCTTAACACCAGGTGCATCACCATCTGGCAGTCTTAGTGCTTTCCTATCCCACATGTTGCTCACATTTACATTTAGTTAGCTTGATTATTGTGTACAATACTATGTAATGATGTTTCGTTAATAGAAGTAGTCCTTGTGCTTGTATTAAACTGTTTCATCAAGCTATCATTTATTAATAATTTTTAAATAATAGTGAAGTGTGGGCCTTGAAATGATTTTATGTTGCTTGATTATTTTTATGAACTAACACTTCCTGTATATACAATTTGCAATTTTGTTATTGCAATCTTTGTTCTTTCTCCTTCATATAGACATAGGCAGAGATATCATAGCACTGGAACTTCCATCAGTGCCATAGCACCTCAAGTGTGGTATTGGGACTCACATCTAGGTCATATACATCTACTCAGTGTGCAGATAATTTATTTAACGGGCTTGTAAAATAATTTGTGGTCAGTGTCAGTAGACCATAGGGATTAATAATAATCAACTTACATCCTGCTAATTGATTTTGACCCACTATAAAATTTCCTTTTGTCTTCATAATCACACCTTTAAATAGAGATAAACTGCCTTCTATCTACAAATAAAATGAGCTTTGTAGAGTTTTTTTTTTTTAAGCATAAAATAGTTGAAATTTTAAACATGCAATTTAATATATAAAGAAAAAGTAAATCTCCCAACTGCTTCCTCTGTTTTTGTCTTCAGGTAGTCGCTATTAACTGCCTGCACTATTTTCCATTATTTTGCCACTCTGTAAATTTTTATACTCATGACCACACATGCATAGGATTTTTTCTTTTAAACAGACCAATTTCAAGGATATACTCACACAATGTATAGAGGGTTTTTTTTTTTTTTTTTTACTATTTTCATAAAAAGAAAGATCTTAATTACGATTTTCTTGCTTCATTAATATTGCTCTAGGTCATTAGATATGGTGTCAACTAAAATAGGCCTCTTAAACATCTCTGAGTAATGTTTCTTAATATGACCCTTCCATGATTCTTCTATTCTCCAATAGTAGAATCCAATAGGATTACAATATTGGGGAGAGAGAGTTGCCACTTCATGCAACACTGCAGTAAATAGCCCAGTACATATAAAATTTTACATGCTGGTTTATTTTCATAGGATAGATTCCCAATAATAGGTCCTCCACAGCAAAATGTTTATATTTTCATTTAGATGTTACATATAAAGCAGATTATTTTCCCAACATATTGAAGTTCTTGACATTCTTATAACTCATTTTTTAATTGTTGTAATTTTATAGGACAGAGAGAATTGAGAGACAGACTGAGAGAGACATACAGTAGTACTGCTTCACCAATTGTGAAGCTTCCTTTCTGCAAGTAGGGACGAGGGCTTGAACATGGGTCCATGCACAGGGTATGTGTACACTCAACTACGTGTATCATCACCCAGCCCTTCTTCCAACTCTCACTGTTACTTTTTAAAATGTTATCTTTTAAATGGTAGCATAGTGCTACAGGTCTCCCTTTCTGCTTCCCTTTCTTTTCCTTCTCTTCCCCTTTTCTCTCTGTCTCAAGGAAAAAAAAGAAAAATCCCCACTCTGGATGGTGGAGTTGCCAACAAGTCTCTGACAGTATGAGCAGGACTTTAGCTATCTCTCAGATGGGTTAATATACTGTTGTCATTTAAGAAAAATAAAATTCTGTTCAATATGAAAAAAAAAACACTAAAATGTTATCAAGCCGGTAATGGAAAATGTGGTATTACATTAGTGTTTTAGTTTTTAAATTTTCTATCATGAGGGGTGTTCCAATCTGATTTGGCTTTGCCTTTATTTATTTGTGGTATTGTTTCTATGTATGACTATTTAAAGATTCTTGATAACAAATAATGTCTTTTTGTGTTATAACTTGGAGTTTTTTATGGATTTTTGTCTTACCTAGAAAAGTCTTCTGTGTTCCAATATTATACAGATATCTTCCTTGTCTTCTGATATTTTTAGTATTTTACTTTTTACATTTATTTACATTCATCTCAGATTTGTCTTTGCATGTGGCTAGAAGCTATGATGGTCTACCTTTATTCTCTTTTGTGTGAATATCAGATTGTGCTGATAAATTTACTAAATAAAGTTTATTCTCCATAGTAATCTAAAATTTTCTTTTGTGGTCCAGGAGATGGCACTGGACTCTCGAACATGAGGTCCTGAGTTCAGTCCCCGGCAGCACATGCACCAGAATGATGTCTGGTTCTTTCTCTTCCTATTTTTCTCATTAATAACTAAATAAAATCTTTTAAATAAACAAATTTGTATTTGCTATCCAGAAGTTAACATACGAATCCATGTTTTTATTTCTGAAATACCTATTTTATTGCACTACTAGAAATAAATGTCAATGTTTATTCTTACACCATTATAATTTTTCCTCGCTTTCCCTCATTCCACATTTCGTCCTCATAAGTGCTCCCACTTGCTAACATATTTGTCAGTACTTTAATCTTAAACTATTTCTGTCCTGCCACAAATACAAAGCGATGTTACAAGTCTATCACTTCTCTTTACACTTTTTAGTGTTAACAGTTAACGTACATTATACCTCATTTGCCCTACTTTTGTTTTATTCTCTGTATTTAGAACCTTTTTCAACAGACACAACTTGATCTAAAAACTTTCATCTGTGGATAAGAGTTGACATGAGAACTTGACTTATAAAGCCAGTAACCTGCTGTGTTAAATTTTTGACTAGCTAGGTGTCTGTAGAATAGAATAAACTGCTTAGGGTAAAGCATACATACAGACTGAAGGATGAGCAAGCAAAAATAAGGGGTTGAAATGATAGCATTTTCTGTCCCACAAAAATTTTACCCATAAAATGACAAAATTAAGCATGGATCCATGCAGTGGCACACCTAGTTGAGCACACTTACTAAGCTCAGGGACCTAGATTCAGACTCCCCCTACCCCCACCTGCAAAGAGGAAGCTTCACTAGTGATAAAAGAAATCAACAGGGTCTTCCTCTCTTTCCGGCTCCTCCCCTCCCTCAAATTCTCTATGTCCTGTCAAATAAAAAATAAATTAATGACAAAATAAAACACCTTCCAGTGCCCCATTCCTTGGAGAAATAAGGCACTATGACTCTTTTTAGGTTTTCTATTCCTATGCCCGCTTTTTTTTTTTTTTAAGATTTTATTTATTTTTTAACTAGAGCACTGCTCAGCTCTGGCTTATGGTGATGTGGGGGATTGAGCCTGGGACTTTGAGGCCTCAGGCATTACATTAGAGTCTCATTGCATAACCATTATGCTATCTACCTTGCCTGAAAGTCCAGTGCTTTATCCACTGCGTCACCTCCCGGACCACCCCATGCCCACTTTAGTTAGTAGCCTCCTCTAATTCTGAACTGCATTATCTTCACATCATAGCCCTGCTCTTAGTATTGCCAGCATTCTCCTATTGTTTTATTTATTTATTTATTCCCTTTTGTTGCCCTTATTGTTTTATTGTTGTAGTTATTATTGTTGTTGATGGCGTTGTTGTTGGATAGGACAGAGAAATGGAGAGAGATGGGGAAGATAGGGGGAGAGAAAGATAGACACCTGCAGACCTGCTTCACTGCCTGCGAAGCGACTCCCCTGCAGGTGAGGAGCTGGGAGCTCTAACCGGGATCCTTATTCGGTTCCTTGTGCTTTGTAACTTTTTTTTTTTTAATTTTTACTATATTTACTTATTTTCCCTTTTGTTGCCCTTGTTGTTGTCATTGTTGGATAAGACAGAAATGGAGAGAGATGGGGAAGACAGAGAGGAGAGAAAGACACCTGCGACCTGCTTCACTGCCTGTAAAGCGACTCCCCTGCAGGTGGGGAGCCGGGGGCTCAAACCAGGGTCCTTACGCAGGTCCTTGATCTTTGCACTACGTGCACTTAACCGCTGCGCTACCGCATGACTCCCAGTCCTTGTGCTTTGTGTCACCTGTGCTTAACCCGCTGTGCTACCTTCCAACTCCCTATTATTTGTTTTTAATTTTGTGTCACCTTTGTTATTTTTTATTATCTGTTGGATAGAGACAGAAACCAAGAGGGAAGGGGGATATAGGAAGAGAGACACCTGCAGCACTACCTTATTGTTCACAGGTGGGAACTGGGGCCTTGTGCATTGTAATGGCACTCAACCAGGTACACCACCATGTGGCCCCCCAAAAAAAAAAAAAATATATATATATATATATATATATGGTTTTGTTTTTTTACTCTACCTTGGAGCTACCTGCCTGGATAGTTTATCTCCCAGATACAGGTAATTAGGATTTTTTAATGGCTTAGAATTCAGAAGTTGTAGTTTCTCAGTAGTCTTGCCCTATTTTTCTCAAAGCCCAGTTATTTTTACTTTTTTACTTGATGTTTTAGAAGTGCTTTGTGTAGAAATACCTGAATATTAAGAATAAAATGATCTTCACTGTTATTTTTCATTAGGTGCTCTTCGTTTCATGAGGCGGATAATTGGCCTTAAAGATGAATTTTATAATCGTTACATCACCAAGGGAAATCTTTTTGAGCCAGTTATAAATGCTCTTTTGGATAATGGAACTCGATATAACCTATTGAATTCAGCTGTTATTGAATTATTTGAATTTATAAGAGTGGTAAGTTTTTATTAAATGATTCTTAGAAAAGTAAAATAATTATGTATTTAGTGATGTTAATTTTTATGTTCATATTTTGAATTGTGATACTTAAAAGTAAAGGGTGATTAACAAAATGGTTATTAGGAGAAAAAAAAAACTTTCATATCTGTAACTCAAGTCCCAGGTTCAAATCCCCATATCACCATAAACCAGAATAGAGCAGTACTCTGGTAAGCATAAATAAGTAAATAAATATTTAAAAGATGTAATATATACCAAGTGTAGAAAATGAACACCATCCAGAAAAGCAGGGAGGGGGAGTAGGAGAAATATTAGGGGCTTGGGAGATAACATGATGGATTATGTAAAAGACTTTCATGCCTGGCTCCAACATACCAATTTCTCCCCTCTATCAAAGCTAGAGCTGAGCAGTACTCTAGTAAAAAATACAGTAAAAATGGATGCAATATATTATTTTAGGCCATATTTACTCTATATTCTTTTCTGTTCCATTTTTATTGGCCAAATGTTTCAGGATCACATTTTGACATATGTTAACATTTTAGTGAAGTTCTATTTATATAATCTCTGATCTTTTATCGAGTAGTGAATAAATAGAAATATTGAAAATAATTCCTTTGGTAGATACTGATGCAAGATGCATAAAATATAGGATGTTATATGGGAATTTTAAGATGAAGTGGGCAAAAAGTTAGACGGCTGCTTTATTTTATAAATACAGAACTTAAAACATCCAAAATGATTAAGTGACATATCAAAGGCATTTAGTTAGGAGCATAGTTAGGGCTTAACGTTATGTCAGAACTCTTTCTTTTGCCACAAATGTTATAGCTGGAGCTCTACCCCTGCAAGAAAAAGACACTGTACTGCTCCACTGCTTGTGACGCTGCCCCCATGCAGGCTCTCCCATGTAGCCAGGGGTTCAAACCAGGGTATGTGTACATAGTACAGCCTGAGCCTCCTGACCATCTCACAATTCATATAAAAAAGGCTTTATGTTTAATCATTTATTTGTTGAAGGAGGACCAGAATATCACACTTGAAAATGCCATGCCAGGGATCAAATTCATCACCCCATGTTCTCTACTATGCCACCTCCAACTCATTTTTTTAAACTCAATTTGATTCAATTTGATTTTTTTAATTTTCCTTAAGGGATATTTTCTTTCCAATTTTTTGGATAGAATGGAGAGAAATTGAGAGGCAAGAGAGAGAAAGAAAGACACCTGCAGACCTGCTTCACCAGGGGCTCCAACCAGGATCCTTGTGTTTCGTATATGTGCACTCATCAATTTCATATATTTTTTTAATTTATTGCTATAATAATGATCAACAGTTCCCACCACCAGAGTTCCATATCCCATCCCCACTATTGGAAGCTTTCCTATTCTTTATCCCTCTGGGAGCATGGACCCAGTATCATTATGGGGTGCAGAAGGTGGAAGGTCTCGTTTCTGTAATTGCTTCTCCACTGGACATGGGAGTTGGCAGGTCGATCCATACTCCCAGCCTGTTTCTGTCTTTCCCTAGTGGGACAGAGCTCTGGAACAGTGAGGTTCCAGGGTATATTGCCCAGGGAAATCAGGTTGGGGTCATGGTAGCATCTACAGGTTGGTGACTGAAAAGCATTAAGAAATAAACCAGAACAAATTGTTGAACATTTGGAACCTAAATGTAGCAGATGAGATTTGGGGTCTCCATTTTTGGAAAAAACTGGTAGGTCTATTTTAGGTATATTCCAAGGGGCCCATGACTTTACTAATTTTTGCCTGAGCCTGACAGCTAGCATGCAGGTGGACCAAAGGTATTGTTTAGGGAGATGTTGTTAGAGTTGGAAATACGGCTGGAAAGCTAGATCAGGGAAGAGAGTAGCTCCCAAATATGGGAAAAGTATATAAATACCATTAACTGTAAACCCTATCAATTTGATCTGGGCCCACATTCAGCACAGGAGCCTGTGTAACCTCTGCATCCCTGTAGGTCTGAGCTCGCATTCTGTGCTCATGGCAAGAAACATTAGGCTGCTTTAATTGCAGGCTCCATCTTCCTTGAGTAGTAGAGTATGTTGCCTAACCTCCCTTTGGATAATGGGGCAATCCCTACCATTGGTGACCCATATTGAGGGCAGAGTCCTATAGAGGCGGCCCACAAGAGGGTCCACTATGTTGTTCCTTATGGAAATGGCCAGTAACAGTGGAGAGAGGGATCTGTTAAAGGTCTAAGCCCAATATGTCTATGTGGGAATCCCAGGACTAAGGCTCTGGATGATGGGGTGGTCTGGTAGGGACCAAAAGAGCCATCATTGAAGTATGCTGGTCTCTCGCCCTTATCTAGCTTTTGTAGTCCTTACTTTGTCTGACAGGGTTAGACTTGGATTGATTGAAGGAAATGAAAGAGGAAGTAGGTGAGGAGGGTATCTAGGTCTAAGTAGAAACTATTTGATTGAGTACTGATACTGAATTTTAAAAATAAGTGTCGGGCGGTAGCGCAGCAGGTTAAGCACACGTGGCGCAAGAGCCAGCCTAAGGATCCCAGTTCAAGCCCCCAGCTCCCCACTTGCAGGGGGGTCACTTCACAGGCAGTGAAGCAGGTCTGCAGGTGTCTTTCTCTCCCCCCCTCTGTCTTCCCCTCCTCTCTCCATTTCCCTCTGTCCTATTCAATGACAACAATAATAACCACAACAATAAAAAAACAAGGGCAACGAAAGGGTGTTAACTAAGTAAATTTTTTTTTTTAAAGCAAGAAAAAAAGTGTCTTTTTTAGGTCTTTCCACTTGCTTGCTGCACTTAATGAGTCACTGCAAACTATTAATGCACTTTTACATTAAGTTATAAATTTTCCCCCAGCCATGTGTTCTGTCTCATGGGCCCTGGTCTGTATTTAGGTTCTGTGACTTTGTTAGGAAGTGCACCACCTGAAATAGAATTAAGGAGTCCTATGAGCTAGGTATAGTCTTGCCAGAATACTGGAGCTGAAGGGTTGATAAATATATATATAATTTATTGGATAGAGATAGAAATTAAAAACAAGTAAGGCATATCCCATTTTGATAGTAGTTGACAAGGTACCAATAAGTGACACCTAACATTTGTTGAGAATATAATTTTGGCATTTGCCTCTAACTGCTAGCTTTGTTCTTTTTATCTGACTGTTAAGCCTCTCTCAGATACAGAATTTTGTTTTTTATGAAGTGGGAGCATTAAACCTTTACAGAATTGTTTTGAGGATTAACTAATTGTGAAAAAGCTCTTTAAATTTTAAAGTGCTATATATATATAAACATAAAAGATAAGCAGAAGACATAAACTAAATTCATTTATTTTTCAGATGTTCTTTATGTTTTCCCAAAAAGACTCCAATAGTCCTGGATCGTGTATAAAGAATATAGGACATTTATTTTTGAAAGGTGACTTTGAAAAACCTTTTTTGATCAGCTTTAGAACTATAAAAAGGGTTTTTTTTTATCTTTTTCTTTTTTTTGAGTTTTTTAGTTTTTCACCTAACAAACATTGCATTATATGTGAAATCTAAATTTTGTGCTTATACAGGAAGATATCAAGTCTCTTACTGCACATATAGTTGAAAACTTTTATAAAGCACTTGAATCGATTGAATATGTTCAGACATTCAAAGGATTGAAGACTAAATATGAGCAAGAAAAAGACAGACAAAATCAGAAACTGAACAGGTATTGTTTAAGTATGTTGTATTTGTAGCCTGTAAAATTACATCCAATATTGTCAGATTTAGACGTGAAATTTACCAAAAAAATTTCTTTCCACTTTTAGATAGGTTGTATAGGAGGAAAGGATGTTCTTCCTATCCCAAATCTTTTATGTAAAAAATTAGTGCTCCACATTTTAATCCAAAATATTTTCAGTTTTCAACATTCTTACATTTTTTAGAGTGTCACTAGTTACATTTTATATCACTAATTAGCTGATTATAATATAAATTTATATATAAAATATAATTTAAATAATATAAACTACATACTTATTCTCAAGGTTAGCCTGCTGACAAGTGGTTAAGCCATCACTCTCTTTGTGATATATCTCTTACAGTGTACCATCTATATTGCGTAGCAACAGATTTCGAAGAGATGCAAAAGCCTTGGAAGATGATGAAGAAATGTGGTTTAATGAAGATGAAGAGGAAGAAGGAAAAGCTGTTGTGACACCAGTGGAGAAATCTAAGCCAGAAGATGACTTTCCAGATAGTTATGAAAAATTTATGGAAACAAAAAAAGGTATTACATTTTTATTTACTTATTTATTTTTGATAGAAACAGAACTTCAGAGAGAAAAGGGAGATAGAGAGCAAGTGAAAGAGAGACACCTGTAGCATTGTTCTGGCACTTGTGAACTGTTCAGCTGTAGGTGTAGACCAGAGACTTGAGCCCAGGTACTTGTGCACTATAATGTGTGTACTCAATCAGGTGTGCCACCACCCACTCCATAATTTTATGTATCTTTTCAAGTTTGATAATAACACTAGAAGCAGTTTAAAAAACAACAAAAAGTTTTTTTTCCGTAAACTTTTATGATGTTCTTATGTTTGCCATTTAGAAATTTCATTGTCTGCTGTTACTTGCCTTCTGTGAATAGTTTTGGCTTTATTTCTGTATTGAAATTCATTAATAGTGACCATATGGATACATAGAGACTTTTCAGACCACATTGGCTTTTATAACTGAGGAAACTTAAGTTCAAAGAAATACCTATGTTCAGGTTGGGGTGGATAGCATAATGGTTATGCAGACACTCATGCCTGAAGCTCCAAAGTCCCAGGTTCAAGGCCGTCCATCTGTCCGTTCCCCACCACCACCACCACCATATACCAGAATTGAGCAGTGCTCTGGGAAAAAAAAAAGGGGGGGAGGGGGTAGCACTGCCGGTTAAGCACACATGGCGAGAAGGATCCAGCTTAAGGATCCTGGTTAGAACTCCCTGCTCCTCTGGAGGCAAAAAAAAAAAAAAAAACTTTTTTAATTCTTAGATGCTTTCATATAACAGTATTAACCTAATGCATGTTCAAAATCAACTCTTGCTTTAGCAAAAGAAAATGAAGACAAGGAAAACCTTCCCAAAAGGTCATCTTCAGGTGGCTTCAAATTTACTTTCTCCCACTCTACCAGTGCTGCTAATGGAACAAATAATACAAATAACAAATCTGTGGTGACTCAGACACCACCAGCAAGCTCCAATGGATCCTCCTCCAAAACAACAAACTTGGTTACATCAGTAACAACTACCAAGGTATGTGCAGCAGTTCTACAAACAAACATACTTTGCTTTTTTATCTCTAAAATTATATTTACTAGTAAAAAAAAATTTGGACAATAAAAATAATTCCAAAGAAGAAAAACAGCTTTTTACATTGTCATTAGAAAACATAATTAGTAGCATCTGATTTTCTTTGGGTGCATGTATTTATCTGACACATAATGAAGCCTTTGTTTAAATTTAAGTTGTGTCTTGTTCTAGTGAGAATTTTTCTACGGTGGCCTGGGGGAGATAGCAGAATGGTTATGCAAAGAACTGTAATGCCTTAATTTTTAAAATTACCTTAATTTTCCTTGTACCAAAAATTTGTTTGGGTTGGGGAAAATAGTATAATGGTTGCGCAGAAGACTTCCCTGTTTGAGGTGCCCAAGTCCCAGGTTCACCCTCTGTACTACGATAAATGAGAGAGTAGTCCTCTGATGAAAAAATACATATATAGTATTTAATCATGATATAGCTATAACAATATAAATAAAATTATCTTTATTGGAACATTTTTCCTACCTTTTTTAGAAATATTTATTAATTTATGTTATTAGAGTCAGAGAGAAATTAAGGGGGAGGGGGTGATAGAGAGGGAAAGAGACAGAGACACACCTGCAGCCCTGCTTCACCACTCATGAAGCTTCCCCCTGCAGATGGGGACCAGGGGCTTGAATGTTTAAACTTGGTAAAAGAAATGACAGATGTATCATGTTACTAAGAAACACACTGTAATTTGTGTGCTTAACCAGGTGCACCACCACCTGGCCCCCCTACCTTCTTTTTTTTTTTTTATCGTTGGTATTTATTAGATAGGGACAGCAGAAATTAAGAGAGAATGGGACTGATAAAGAGGGTGAAAGCCAGGGAGACACCTGCAACACTGCTTCAAAACTTGCAACTTTCCTCCTGCAGGTGGGGACCAGGACCTTGATTGAATCTGGGTGCATTGTAACATGTGCCCTCAACCAGGTGCATCATCACTAGCCCCTCTACTTTTTTTTCTCTATTATATTTCTTCAATTGCAGTGGGGGCACTTCACGAGCATTGAAGCCGGTCTATAGATATCTGTCATTCTCTCTTCCTCTCTCCCTCCCCCTGCCCCTTCAATTTCTCTTTGTCCTGTTAAGTGAAAAAAGAAGAAAATGGCCGCTAGAAGCAGTGGCTTCGTAGTGTCAGCACTGAGCCCTAGCAGTAACCCTGGAGGCCAAAAATCAAACAAAATGAAAAAATTTCTTAGGCTTGGACATTGGTGGCTTATCCATGGGGACTGTGTTTCTTGCCACTTTTGACATCCCATGTACTCTAGCATCATGGTATAAGCTCCATGGGTAGTGGGACAATGCTGTGGTCTTCCCCTATCTGAATTTTTTTGTTTTTAACCAGAACACTGCATAACACCTGCATACTGTAGTGCCAGGGGAGTTGAACCTGGAGCCTCAAGCATAGAAGACTTAACCATTATGTAACTATTATGCTAGTTCCACCACCTGAATTTTTTTTTCTATTTATTTATTCCCTTTTGTTGCCCTTGTTGTTTTATTGTTGTAGTTATTATTGATGTCGTTGTTGTTGGATAGGACACAGAGAAATGGAGAGAGAAGGGGAAGACAGAGAGGGGAAGAGAAAGACAAACACCTGCAGACCTGCTTCACCGCCTGTGAAGGGACCTGCCTGCAGGTGGGGAGCCGGGGGCTCGAACCGGTCTTTGAGCTTAGCGCCACCTGCGCTTAACCTGCTGCACTACAGCCCGACTCCCCTGAATTTTTTTTTTTAAGATTTTATTTATTTATGAAAAAGATAGAAAGAACCAGACATCACTCTGACACATGTGCTGCCAGTGATCAAACTCAGTACCTCATGCTTGAGAGTCCAAAGCTTTACCACTGCATCACCTCCCAGACCACTCACCTGAAATTTTTTTAAAGAAAGAAAATTTCTGTTACTATTCTTTATTAGTCTACAATTAAAGAAGCAAATTGTTTTCCTCCAAAGTCTTTCCCACCTCTAAATGTTATCCTTTGTGAGACCTGCTGTTGCAAAGAAACTTTTTCCACAATGGAAACAAAAATACATAGAAGCTTTTTGCTTCCTTTTAAACATATTAAAATACTTTTTGTTCTTCAATAGGGAAATTTGGTTGGCTTAGTGGATTACCCAGATGATGATGAAGAAGAGGAAGAAGAAGAAACATCTCCCAGGAAAAGACCACGTCTTGGCTCATAAAAACATTTAGTTCGGACCTTCAACATGTGGTCTTACAAAAATGCTGCAACTGTTCAGGAGCTGAAAATCTAAATCAGAAAGTTTTCTCACTTGAACTTATATACAAGGAATAGCAAAAGATAACTCAGTATATCAGCTGGGAGAGTTTAGTTCTTTAAAAATCTTAGCTTCCCAGGAACCTAATTGCTTACTAGTAATTAAAAGGTTTGCCTATTGGGCTTTATATAAAAAAAAACAGAAAAAAAAACAAAAAAAGGTTAGTTACCAGAACCTGAGAGATGGCTTCTTAGCAAGGAAACTCACAGGTTTTGGAATGGTTTGGGGAGGGACATGGTTGATAAAATAGTGATGCAGGTTGCTCCAGGGGGTACCTGAACTACAAATAATTATAAAACTTAAGTTGCAAACCCAATAACATTACTTGTATAATGGTGCTGGCCATGTTCTTTTAATCAGTTGCCTCATTTAAAAAAAAAAAAAACTTAATGAAAAAACTATTTGAGCTGTCCTAAAAAAAAAAAAGTTAACCCATTGGGACCATTTCTTTGAAGAAATTCAGCCATATAACCAGTAACAAGAAAATATGCCCTATATTACCGCACATGTTAAATTTTATACACCTGGAATTTTCAGTGTGTATTTTGATGAAAACAAGCTGGATTCAAAATGGACTAATTGTTAATGTAACTTTAAAATCAGCACTATTATAGATAAAAATTGCCAAGAATCAATATAGTAGTATTCCAAGATAATTTTCTATAGAAACTTGGGAGTAAATTAAACAATATTTCAACTGCCTTCCTGCACAGTGCTCTATTACTTTGAAGTCACTTTCTACTTATTAGTAAAATTGTCTCTCCAGAGTTGCAGACAAGTTTTAAAGTGTAATTTATTAAAAATAACATAGAAAGCATAGTGCTGAATTAAGTGGCATTTAGTACTAGAGACTATTTTGGTCCATGAAGTTACTTCAGTGTCAGAGTCAGTATGCACCACATAAAGCTATTCCATAAACAAGGATATAATATGAAAGCTGCTGTTTAAAAAAAGAGGGGGAAAAAAGTAAAAGCACATTCCATGTACGTAAATGAATTTAAAATAAAAAATGAGGCAGTTTAAGAGGTTTTATTTTTAGAACAGCAAGTTAACTGTATATATTTTAATGTTAGTTTACTCATCTATGATCTGAGATCATGCTGAAGAAAAACATCCCCAAACTACAATTTAATGCATCGGGAATAGAAGGCTAAAAGTAGTGATTCCAGCTACAGTCTTGAGATCGCCGTTGTATGTTATGGGGTCCGTTTTTCCTGGAATAGCTTAAACGGAAGCAGTTTCCCCTGGTTTGGAGATTTTGTAGTTAATTTTAATTTTGGCTATTGTTTGGAAAAGATGGGCTGTCTGTGTAGATATGAAGTATAGTTTTTCCATAAAACAGATGTTTATTTTGTATTAAAAATACCACTGTACTTGTTTTACACCATTTGTATACATGTGGTGATATTAATGCTGAACTGTAAAATTCAGGAATTAAAATGTGACCCTGTAATTTTGTGATTGTTGCTTTTGTTTGGTTTGTTGTAAATATAAGTTAAGCTCCATTTTGAGGTATGTCCATTTTACAGTATATTTTTACAAGACCACATGTGTGGTATAGTATCTTTTTAAAACCATTAAATTACCCATGGATATTTATAAGCCACAAGTTACACACCAGTCTGAACAAAAAGGATTTCTACAAAGAAGATTCAGTGCACTTTAAATACCACTGACTCTACTGACAGGTCATCCCTACATAGAACTACTCTCATGTCATTGATCAAAGGTACATAAAAAAAAAAAAAAATAGAAAAAGGCTTTCCACATAATTCAGGTGTCTCAGGATATTTTAAACCTAGATTGTAAAGTTACCATGTGAACACATTTTCTTTCAAGTTTTATCAAGTCCCTTTACTTTTCTTAGTTTTTATTCCCTTTTGTAATCTATTAATAAGCAGCACAGGAGAATCATATTCTTGATTCTTCCTGATTAATTTTAAGTTTTAGCAGGAAATATTATGTTTAAGAAGCATTTCTTTTTTCTTTCTGAGTAACTCATTTTAATCATCATAGAAGACTTCTTACAGCAGAAATGTGAATGCTTTCTTGAATTAAAGCATAATAGCTTTTACAATAGATAGTCTGACTCACAGAATTAAAATACCCCTTGAGACAAAATTCAACATTAGCTTCTGTCTTAAATTTACTGCCCTCAGGCAGGGTAAGGTTTTTTTTAAAATATCTTTATCTTCACTCAGTGAAGCAAGTCAGAACCCACATTTGTATGCCTGAGGTTCTCTTCAAATTATATTTGTAAACATGTATCCAATATTAAAGCTATTTTAATAAAAAATTACATGAAACATCTTTAACCACTAGTTCTTCCTTTTGTTCATCTAAGTGATAAAAATGTAACATGCAAAAATATAATACTGTTTTTTTCTCTGCAGGGTGAAGGTTAGAACTAATTTGATGTCCTTTAATAAGCAACTTTACAAATTTACATGGGGTCATGTTAATTTCTGCATCATTCTAATTTTAGTATATGTGTTGCCAAAGCGAACTCTGGGTTATGATGGTACAGGGGGTTGTAACCTGGAACTTTTGAGCCTCATGCATGAGTCTTAACTGCATAACCATTATGCAATCTTCCCTGCTCTCATATCCCTTGTAAGTTTGTAACTGTAGTGACACTGAAAGTAGCACTTGGATAAAGCACTGTATTCTCAGGCACGAGGTTCCAAATTTTATCCTCAGCATTGTATGTGTCTGATGTTTTGGCTTTCTCCCCTTGGCCACCTTCTCATTTATTTCACCAAAGCACTGCACAAGGATTGAACCTGCAGAGCCTCAGGCATGAGTCTTTTGCAGAGCCATTATGCTATCCACTGGATTTTTTTTTTAATCTGTGACTAAACCTCAAGGATGACGCCTGATTAGAAAAGGGAGTGCAGGTGGCAGTAGAACAAGGCATGTTAAAGTATCCTGGTTTCAAGACCCTGACCCTCACCTACAGGGGGAAGCTTCATGAGGGTGAAGTAGTGGTCTAGGTGTCTCTATGTTTCTCTACCTCCCCCTTCTCAATTTCTGTCTCTATACAAAATTTTTTTTAAAGAAACGGGGGGGGGGGGGTGTGTGACAACACAGGATGTTTCTCATAGGTATCCATGATTTTTAGCAAATAGACTATGGGGGTGTGGAACACAAGCAAAACCAGTCACTTCAAGTATGAAAGACACCATGGCAACATTTCCTTTAGCAGATTCAATTGTTTTAGTGGTAGCTTTTCTATCACAGAATGTAAGACATCTGGAAATAGTTGACCTGGATCCTAGCTGTACTTAAGTTCGAGTTAGAAGTAGGCACCACATGGAAGTACCATTAATAGTAGAGCATTCAAGAAATGAAAAAATGGATCATAAAGCAGTATCAAACTGAGTTCGTTCCTCCCACTCATTTTTGAAAGCATTTTCATATTTTCATACGTAACATTCCAAAATTCATTTTACCACTGCCCAAATACTCTGGATTGCTGTGTACCTTATACACCTACAACTACTCTAACCCAAACATCTCAATACAGTAGCCACATCTTTTTGAAACGAACGTTTTAATCATGTAACAAATTTTAAAAATTTTGTGACTTCCTACTGCCATTATGAAATTTTAAATCTTCACATTTTTGTGTTAGAAGTACTGCAACTCTCTAGCAAATAAAGCCCTACAGATATATCTGCTTTTCTCCAGTTTCATGTTAATTACTCTCTCCCTCAATATATATGTTCTAGCCATAATGACAGCTCCCCAATTAGTGCTTTACTCTGTCCTGGACTTGAGTTGTTCCTTCCCTTTTAGCAATTGATTGCCTTACAATCAGTTTAAATGTTGATGTATGTGTGTGCATCAGTTTGTGTTGTTGAAAATTGAACTCGGAACTTCATGCTTGAGAGTCCAGTACTTTATCCACTGACTGCCTCCGAAGTCACTAAATGTTGCTTTTTTTTTTTTTAATTTTATTTTATTTCCCCTTTTGTTGCCCTTGTTGTCTTTTTTATTGTTGTAGTTACTGTTGTTGTTATTGATGTCACTGTTAGGACAGAAAGACACCTGCAGACCTGCTTCACCGCCTGTGAAGCGACTCCCCTGCAGGTGGGGAGCCGGGCCTTGAACCAGGATCCTTACGCCGGTCCTTGCGCTTTGCACCACGTGCGCTTAACCCACTGCGCTACCGCCCGACTCCCTAAATGTTGCTTTCTTTAGCACACTTGGCCAATCCTGGTTATAGCATAGTTTTTTTATTTACCAAGCCATTTCTTAAAAAGTTGCAATTAATAGTGGTTTATTATAATTACAGGTTATAGTTTATAGCTCAATAGTTCCATAACACCATACTTTTTAATTGATTTATTTTCTAAAGTTAATGTTTTCATATATCTTTTTTTATTTTAATAAGAGAGGTACAGAGAAACAAAGCAGAGCACTGCTCAGTTCTGGCTTATGGTCTGCCAAGAATTGAACTTGGGACCCTGGAAGTCTTTTGCATAACCATTATGCTGTCTCTCCAGTCCGACACTTTTTAACACTATGAGCCTCATAATTAGCCATTGAAGGCAGAACCTGATATCCACTTGACTGCTGTATCCTTTAGCAATTAACATGATGTTTAGCATAAAAAATAAAGGTAGTGGGATTCAGGCAGTGGTGCACGGGTTAAACGTGCATAGTACAAAGCCCAGAGACCCATGCAACAATCCCAGTTCAAGCCCCCACTCCTCACCTGCAGGGGAATCACTTCACAAACAGAGAAGCATGTCTGCAAGGTGTCTCTTTGTGTCTCTCCCTCTCAATTTCTATCTGTTCTATCCAAAAATGAAAAATGGCCACCAGGAGCAGTGGATTTGTAGTACCAGCACCAAGCCCCAGCAATAACCCCAGAAGCAACAAAAAAAGAATAAAGGTAGTTGGGAGTTGTGTGCAAGGACCCAAGTTCAAGTCCCCCGGTCTGCACCTCAGGGGGAAGCTTCTCAAGTGGTGAAGCAATGCTGTAGATGTCTGTCTCTTTCTGTCCCTTCAATTTCTGTCTCTATCCAAAATAAACTATTTCTTAAAAAGAATAAAGGTAGCCAAATTTGAGTAAAATGTACAAGTCCAGGAGACATAATTCAGAAATATGCATCAAATTGCTCAGATGAGTTGCCTTCCCTATCAACTTATAGTTAACAAAATACTGAGTGTATATTTGTATTTACAAACACAAGTATTTGCAGCTGAAAGGCTCTGTAGTATATATGCACAATGGAATACTCAGCTGTTAAGAATGATGAAGTCGCCTTCTTCATCTCATCTTGGATGGAGCTTAAAGGAATCATGTTAAGTGAGAGAAGCCATAAAAACAAGGGTAAATATGGGATGATCTCACTCATGGACAGAAACTGAGAAATAAGAATAGGAAGGGAAATGCAAAGTAGAACTTGGACTGGGTTTGATATACTACAGCAAACTAAAGGACTGGGGGGGGGGGTAGTGACTCAAGTCCTGGTGCATGATGGTGGAGGAGTTTCTAGACTGGGGGTGAGAGTGTTTTGCAGAAAACTGAAAATTTTTATACACGTATTAAGAACAATATTTACTGTAAACCATTAATCCCCCCAATAAAAATTTATTTTTAAGAAAATTCAAAATTGTTTTACTAAATTGTTTTATTACTTATTAATAACTTCTTCTTTAAGTTTCTCTGCAAGCAACCTCCTTTTTAATAATGTTTGTTTCTCCTCTGCTGTCATTTCTGGCTTCTCTGTCATTTCCTTAAAAGAAAAAAACAAAAGACTCAGTATAAGAAGGGTTTGTTTAAATTTCCAACACACTACCTTATCAAAGATTAGAGCAATTTCAAAAAAATTTAAAAATTTAGTCACACTGGGCTGAGGTCCTTAAATTTCTTCTTTGTGACAATCACAACCTGCAAAAGTAGTTGGTAGTAGTTACATGTTGCTCTATGTAATAAACTGCTGACTCTTAAGTACTCAGTTGAGCAAGTAAAGAAACAAGGAAAGTATATATAATAAAACTACTACTTCTAACTCACAAAACCCTCATAACTACCCCACTGCCTAGCAAAGAATGAACAACTGCTATACTGAAAGATTTATAGGAACAGATCAACAACATTCACTATCAAGAATTGCCTACACATTCACAATCAAGAATTGCCTACACATAGTCTGATTTTGAGAATTCCATCTCTGAAGAACAATTTTTGACAGAGTAAAGCTAGTCATACCTTTACCTCCCCAGCAGGTTTTCCTTTCTGCTCTGGATTTTCTATCTGCTTAGTTCTCATATCCTTTTTCATGGACATCAATTTATCTCTCTTCTGCTTAAGATAGTGTTCTCGTTGCCGGAGCTCTTCTGCTCCAAGTGTGGATAAATTCTAAATCAGAAAAAAAAAAAGGGGGGGGTGATTGTTTGAATTCAAGTCAGTATAATAAGTAGCATAGATAATCACTGGCTGATTCAATTACAAGGTTAAGTTCAAGAATGCTATAAGAGTCAAGCATATAGCTACTTCTATTATTTGTTTTCTCAGTACTAGGTCATTTTGCTCTTAATTCTTCCCAAGTAATATTATTCACTTACTGCTATTGGTCCATCAATGCTTGCATGTTCAAAACCAGGAATCTTCAGGCCTTTTTGTGGGAGGGAAGAACTTTCAGGATACATTTCCAACTTTCTTGCCAAAGGTTGCACCGACTGATTACCAAAATCAACTTTAGTTTCTGGCATTGATTAGATAGACATCAAGTTAGAATACTATAAAAATGTCAAATATTGAGTTAAGGTCACCAAAATGAGCTAATTTAACTAAGTTGTTTTTTTTCCCCTCTCATTCAATCAACACACACTGAGTTAGTACCTATACTGCACCAAGTAAGAACAATGTACATGGTACATCTATTATCAAGGAGCTTTAACTATTTTCTTATAAAAATACATTTCAAGCAACACCACCTTCTGCTAGTCACAAGGTACTACAGCTAGAAAAAGGTAATATTTCTTGTCTAAAGATCAGAATACTAGTATAGGGGCAGGGGTATATAGCATAATAGTTATGCAAAGAGACTCTTCCTGAGGCTCCAAAGTCCCAGGTTCAATCTCCTGCAAAACCATAAGCCAGAGCTGAGCAGTGTCCTGGTAAATAAATAAATAAATATTTAATGCTGAAATATAGAATACCAGTATATATGGTTATCATATAAGTCAAGTAAGCAGTATACTAACCCCCTTACTAGTAATTTGTTTCAAAACTTTTTTCAGGTAAACTCTAACATATTTTTAAAATAATTAATGAAAAACCACAATACTTTGTATTTAAAGAGTGGAGGCAGAGATAGTGTCGCACACACATGCTTAAGCACACACATTACCATGCCCAAGAACCCAGGTTAGAGCCCCTGCTCCACACCTACAGGGGAGCGCTTCACAAGTGTAAAGCAGGTCTGCAGGTGTCTTTCTCTCTCCCTCCCTAATTCCCCTCCTCAATTTCTTTCTCTCCTTTAAAGTATCATAATAGAAAGGGTGGGGAGCAGGAGCTGTGGCTTTATAGTGCTGACACTGAGTCCCAGTGATAATCCTTGTAGCAATTAAAAAATAATAACAAAAATAAAGAAGAGTGCAGAGCCAGGTGGTGGCTCACCCAGCTGAGCACATAAGTTACATTGTGCAAGGATACAGGTTCAAGACCCTAGTTCACACCTGCAAAGGGAAAGCTTTCTTTCTCTCCCTCCATCCCTCTGGATTTCTGTCTTTACCCAATAAACAATAAATATTTTTTAAAGTGTTAATGCCAGCAGTTTCAACGTTTGTTTATAATTACATGTTGAGGGTAATTATAAACACAATAGAGTAAGAAAATGTAAAAATTTCCTATTTTAAAAAGTTATTTATTTGATTCTTCTTCTAGCGTTTGCCCTTCTTCCGTAGCCAGTCAACAGCGTCAGGTTGAGCCTGATGTAAAGTTTCGAGACCTCCTTTGAATCTGGAGAGGTGGCAGTCGTTGACTATGTGGGTCATAGTCTGTCTGTAGCCGCAGGGGCAGTTCGGGTCGTCTCTGGCTCCCCACCAATGGAACATAGCGGCGCACCGGCCATGGCCTGTTCGATAGCGATTGAGGAGGGCCCAATCATAACGTGCTAGGTCAAAGCCGGGTTGACGCTTGCAGGGGTCTGTGATGAGGTGTTTGTTCTTTACCTCAGCTGACTGCCAACTCTGTTTCCAAGAGTCTGGAACAGAGAAGTTCAGTGTAGGTGTAGGAGACCAGATTGGGTGACGAGACGTCAAGTGTTGGACAGGGTGGGCGAAGATATCCGCATATATTGGCAGGTCCGGTCGAGCGTAGACGTGGGAAATGAACTTAGATGATGCCGCATCCCGACGAATATCTGGCGGGGCGATGTTGTTAAGAACTGGCAGCCATGGAACCGGGGTGGAACGGATGGTTCCAGAAATTATCCTCATGGAGGAATATAATTTGGAATCGACCAAGTGGACATGGGGGCTACGGAACCATACTGGGGCACAGTATTCTGCAGTGGAATACCATAATTCCAGAGATGATGATCATAGTGTGGAAGCGCTCGCGCCCCATGAGGAGCTGGCCAGTCTTGCAATGATGTTATTCCTTGCGCCCACCTTTGCTGCAGTTCTTATGAGATGTTCGTGAAATGACAGGGTGCGAACGAGAGTAACACCAAGACAGACTGGCTGGGCTTCATGCCGGATTCTCGTATCGTCAAGCTGCACATTAAGCTCACGCGAGGCCGAGGCATGGTGTAGATGGAAAACAGATGATACCGTTTTTGCAGTGCTAGGGATTAGTCGCCATTTTTTACAGTAATCAGGTATCAGAGACATGTCTTTCGTGAGTGTTTCCTCGAGGATGTCAAACTTGGTTTCCTTGAGTTGCATAGCAGATGTCATCGGCGTAGATGAACTTCCTTGAAGAAGTTTCTGGAAGGTCACTGATGTAAATATTAAATAGCGTAGGAGCCAGAACAGAGCCCTGGGGGAGGCCACTTGAGACAAGTCTCCATCTACTAGACTTGTCACCCAGATGCACCCGGAATCTTCTGTTTTGGAGAAGAAACGATATAGTGTTGGCCACCCATGGAGGCAGGCATCTTGAGATCTTGACTAGGAGACCACGGTGCCAGACCGTATCATAGGCTGCTGTGAGATCAACAAAGACAGCACCCGTCTTTAAATTCTTCTGGAATCCATTTTCAATGTAAGTTGAGAGGGCCAGGGCTTGTTCGCAGGTAGATCTTCCTGGGCGGAAACCAGCTTGGGCGGGTAATAGGAATTTCTCTGTAAGAGGAGAAATACGTGACAGAAGCAGCCTCAAAGGAGTTTGTAACACACGGAGAGGAGAGAAATTGGTCTATAGCTGGCGGCCAGTGTTGGGTCTTTCTTTGGTTTCAAAACTGCTATTATCTTCGCACGACGCCAAATTTTGGGCATAGATTCGGATTCCAAGATGTGGGACAGGAATGAAGTGAGCCACTTCTTTGCCGCGGGGCCCAAGTTAAGAATGAGTTCTGGGGTGATGTTATCATATTTATTTGATAAAACAGAGAAATTCAAAGGGGGAAGTAGTAGGGAGAAAGAGAGACACTTGTAGCACTGCTTAACTAATCATGAAGTTTCCTTCTGCAGGTAGGATCCAGGATGTGTGAACCAGGGCTTTTTGGAAGATTTCTTTTTGGTTTTTTGTTAATTGTTGTTGTAGTTATTGGTTGTTGTTATTTATGAGAGCGAAATGGAGAGAGGAGGGATAGACAGAGAGGGAGAGAGAAAGATAAGACACCTGCAGCCTGTGGAGCGACTCCCCTGCAGGTGGGGAGCAGGGGGCTCGAACCGGTATCCTTACGCCAGTCCTTGTGCTTCGCATCATGTGTGCTTAACCTGCTGTGCTACCACCCAACTCCCTAAAAGATTTCTTTTTTTTTTATTTATTTATTATGACAGAGACAGAAAAGGGAGAGAGACAGAAAGAGAGAGTCAGGGACAGGGACAGAGAGAAAACCAGAGCACTACTTAGCTCTGGTTTAAGGTGGTTCCAAGGACTTAACCTGGGAAGGCACCTTTGGGATTGCAAGCATACAAGTTGGTACTCAAGCAGGCTGAGCTCTCTCTGCAGCCCATGAAAATGTAAAGATTTCAAGGTACATAAAACTTGGAAATAAGGGCTAGGGAGACAGCATAATGGTTATGCAAAAGACTTTCATGCTTATGTCCCTGAAGTTCAATCCCCAGCACCATCATAAGCCAGCACTGAGCAGTGCTCTGGTCTCTCTATCTCTCTCTCTCTTACATTAATAAATAAATATTTTAAATAAATAAATAAAACTTATAAATAGGTATATGAGTACTCAATAATTCTTCCCAGATATTTGGTGACTGTGTCAAGAGATAAAATCAACATGGCAGGGGTCAGGCAATGATGCAACTGGTTAAGCACTCACATTACAGTGTGCAACAACCCAGGTTCAAGCTCCTGGTCCCCACCTGGTCCCCACCTGGTCCCTACCTGGTCCCCACCTTCACAAATGGTAAAGCAGGGCTGCAGGTATCTCTCTCTCTCTCCCTCCCTCTACCTCCTGACAACCCCTCTCAATTTCTATTTCTATCCAATAATAAAAATATTTTTTTTAAAAAGAAACATGGCAATTGCTCATCTGAATATTTTTTAATATAAAATGACTCAAAATAATAAATTAAAAATAATATATTTTAGTGCAAATACATATATCCTATGAAAGATAGTAAAGACTCACATAAAAATAACACTGACTTGGGAAGATAACATAATGGTTATTCAAAAGACTTTTTTTGTGAGTTGAGTGGTGGCGCAGCGGGTTAAACTCAGGTGGCGCAATGCACAAGGGTGAGCGTAAGGATCCCGGTTCGAGCCCCTAGCTCCCCACCTGCAGGGGAGTTGCTTCACAAGCAGTGAAGCAGGTCTGCAGGTGTCTGTCTTTCTCTTCCCCCTCTCTCTCCATTTCTCTCTGTCCTATCCAACAACATCATCAATAACCACAACAATGTTAAAAAACAAGGGCAACAAAAAAAGAGACAACAAATAAATAAATATTAAAAATGAAAACCTTAAAAAACTATATATTTTATTTTTTTGCCTCTAGGGTTATCGCTGGGGCTTGGTGCCTGCACTATAAATCCACTTCTCCTGTCTATTTTTTCCATTGTTATTGTTAAAAAGAAATTGAAAGAGAAGGTGAAGATGGTGGGGAGATAAAGACAGACACCAGCAGACCAGCTTCACCACTTGTGAAGCAACACCCCTGCAGGTTGGGAGCTGAGGCCTTGAACAGGGACCTTGCACAGTCCTTGCACCCAGCCACCAGCAAAAGACTTTCTTACCTGAGGCACCAAAGGTCCCAAGTTCAATCCCCTGAACCACTATACGCCAGAGCTAAACAGTGCCCTGGTGTCTGTCTTTCTCTCTTTATCTTTCATTAAAATAAAATATATATATTTTTTAAAGTATGCTAATAACTAAAAGTATAGTAAGAGAATATGATATGCATGTCTCCAAATGATTATAATCTTGCATAGTAAAACCTGAAATCCAGCTTTGCTTGAACAAGATAACTGACAAGAGTACTGCTCTAGCATAAGTAGACTGACTACAGTGCTGAGGTTGGAAGAAGAAAAGTTCATGATTCTTCCCAAATTAGGTCTTCATAATAGTTTTCCATTACTTTTTATGAAATTATTTTCTGAAATATCAGTTACACTCATATTTTTTTTTAAGATTTATTTCATATGAGAGGGGAGAGATTTATCTGAGATAAAGAGAAAGAAGTCAAGCACACCAGGACACAGGAGCCTCAAACAAATTTTACATCTTAAATTCTACCACCTGAGCTATTTCCCCATTGTCCTCTTATTTGTAAAAAGAAAAAAGGATGGTTTTGAAAATTACTTTAAAAAAAAAAAGATTTTGTTTATTAATGAGAAAGATAGGAGGAGAGGGAAAGAACCAGATATCACCCTGGTACATGTGCTGCTGGGGCTTGAACTTAGGACCTCATGCTTGAGAGTTCAGTGCTTTATCCACTGAGCCATCTCTCAGACCACTGAAAATTACTTTTTAAGTGTCTGTCATTAGTGAGTTAAATATGGTCTGCAGTTTTCTACAACTTCATTTAATAGACAAGTTCAAAAAGATAAAAAATAGACAAGGAGTTATAAAATGCAAACTTATTCAGATTATGTCATACACAAGATGTAAAGAAGACATAGAAAACAGATATAAGTACTGAAATTATATATAAAATAAAGTTAAGTTTATTTATTTACTGGATAGAGACAGAGAAATCAAAAAGGAAGGAGGAGATAGAAAGGCAGAGAGACCTGCAGCACTGCTTCACCACTTGCAAAGCTTCCCACCTACAGCTGAGGACCTAGAGCTTGAACCTGTGTCCTTGTGCACTGTAACATGGTACTCAACTGGATGTGCCATCGCACTGCCCCTTCCTCATAGTAATAAAAGCTAAATAGCAGTCCAGGAGGTGATGGATAAACCACTGGACTCAAAAGCATAAAGTTCTGAATTCAATCCTTATCATTGCATGTGCCAGAGTGATACTCTGGTTCTTCATCTACCTCTTTTTCAAGTTCAGAAAGTTTTTTTTTAAAAAAAAAAAAAAGAATAAAAATATCTTACAGAGTTATACACTTTGTTTTCTTTCTTTCCTTATTTTTATTTATTTAAAATCTGTGATAAAAAGAATTAAATCCATGGTCATGCTTAATTTCAGAATTATTTGCTTTTTCACAAAGGAGATAATACTTTGATAGACTTGCCACATATCAAAGTTTATTCACTAATATTTTCCACAATATTGATTTATTGGATGGTTTCTGACTAAGCATCTAGATAAACTGCCTCTGATTTTCTAGTCATATTTTAATTCATTTAACTCATATTTAATTCATTTAATTCAGTATCTCTAAAAGTTTAGTTTCTAACTCACAGATTCTGAATAACTAGAGTCAAGGAACAGAATGCAAATGTTATGTTAATATATCCTATAGCATATATATCTGCAAGCATAAAAATTGGTGGGTTCCTGATGTAATTTCACTCAATGCCCTGGATTCCAAATTACTCTTAGAAGATTGGAGATCACACACTTTTATTTTTTCCTGATGGGCATTCGCTATCCTGTAACCTCTATAAACTCACAAAGGATTTTTTCTTCTGCTATTCAACATTCTCTTTCCACATTCCTGAAGCTGAAGTATGAATGAGAAAGTAATAAGTAATACAATCAATACAATATATGAACACATGCTCATTATTATTAAAGTTCTGTACATAGCAATCTTACCTGGGGGTGAACATGCAAAATGTTCGCCTTTTCCTTGGGAACTGCTCATTTTTGCATCTTCACTACCATGCACTGGGAACTCTTCTGTCTTAGCTTCTGATAACTTAAGGAATCCATAATAAAATTTTTTAATTGTATTAGTTTTGTCCAAGTTACTACTAAATGGATCCAAACATATTAGTTTAAAACAATTACTAAAAAAATGTACCTGCCATATGACACTTGGATAATGACAGTTTCAAACACCCTTGCCTTGATGTTTTCTCCCTGAGAAATATATTCTGATCTTTGTATAACCATCTGTTGTTTTGTCTGAACAATGTTTTATATTGCATAAGTTTTATAAATAAGTACTCCAGGAGTCGGCGGTAGCACAGCAGGTTAAGCACACATGGCACGAAGCCCAAGGACAGGCGTAAGGATCCCGGTTCAAGCCCCCGGCTCCCCACCTGCAGGGGAGTGATTTCACAAGCAGTGAAGCAGGTCTGCAGGTGTCTATCTTTCTCTTCCTCTCTCTGTCTTCCCTTCCTCTCTCTGTTTCTCTCTGTCCTACACAACAACAACAACACCAATAACAATAACTACAAAAACAATTTTTAAAAAAGGGCAACAAAAGGGAAAATAAATAAATTTTTAAAAAAAAAACTCCTTGAAGCTTGGGATGGACAGGGCACACTTGACACTATCCTAGCTAGGAATGTCATGTGTGTGTTCCCACATGACCTCTTCTGATCAAGTGTCTACTAAATATTTTTCCAAAGATCTTCAGATACTTCTAGGACATAGTGGCCTACTTTTTAGAAATATTTACTTACTAAGAAGAAAACAGAGAGACAAAGGCGGCAGGCAGTAGCACACCAGGTTTTGCACACACACTGCCATAAGCAAAAACCTGGGCTCAAGCCCTCAGTCCCCACCTGCAAGGGGTAAGTTTCATGAGCAGTAAAGCAGTGCTGCAAGTCTGTCTGTCTGTCTCTGTCTCTCTCTTTCTCCCCCTCCCTCCCTCTCTCCTCTTCCTACCTCAATTTCTCTCTTATAAAATTAAGAAAAAAAGGAAGGAAGCAAGAAAAGGAGGGAGGGCGGGAGGGAGGAAGGAAGGAAGGGAGGAAGGAAAGAAAGAGAAAAACAAAATAAAAGAGAAACTAAAGCATTACTCTGACAATGGTGATACCAACTCAGGACCTCATGCCAAAAAACTAGGCGTTCAATCCCAGGCCACAACTTCTACTTTTTTTTTTTTCCTCTTTTTTTTGCCTCCAGGGTTATTGTAGGGGCTCTGTGCCTGCGCCACAAATCCGCTGCTCCTGGAGACCATTTTTTTCCCCTTTTGTTGCCCTTGTTGTTTTATTATTGTTGTGGTTATTATTGTTGTTGTTGTTGTTCCTGTCGTTGGATAGGACAGAGAGAAATGGAGAGAGGAGAGAAAAAAAAAAAGAGAGGGGGAGAGAAAGATAGACACCTACAGATGTACTTCACATCCTGTGAAGGGACTTCCCTGCAGGGGAGCCAGGGGCTTGAACCGGGATCTTTAAGCCGGTCCTTGCGCTTTGTACCACATGCGCTTAACCCACTGCTCTACTGCCAGACTCCCAACTTCTACTTTCTGAGGTATCTAGATATCCTCCATTCTTTGTGTGTGTGGTCCTGGAGATCAACACCAAGACCCTCTTGTATGGAAAAGATGGCATTCTATCACAGTGAATAACCATTCTAACCCAACGTTTGTATGTCAAAGTATGCAGTGTTAATAGTAACTAGTATAGGATGGGGAAGATAGCATAATAGTTATGCAAAGAGGCTCTCATGCTTGAGGCTCCAAAGTACCAGGTTCAATCCCCTGTACCACCATAAGTCAGAGCTGAGCAGTGCTTTGGTAAAAAATAATAATAATAAATTAAATAAAATAAACAGTAACTAGCATAATGGGCTAGGAAGACAACATAACAGTTATGCAAAAGACTTATGCCAGAGGCACCAAAGGTCCCAGATTCAAGCCCCAGCACCACCATAAACCAGAGCTGAGCAGTGCTCTGGAAAAAAAAAGTAACTAGTATAGTTATGACTAGCCTTAGCAGAAATAGGTTCAAACCCACACTTCAACTTCACTATTCTGTAATGCTTGTCAACAAGACAATGAGAAATATTTTGATAAATTTATTTTTATTTTTCATTTATTTTTTACCAGAGCACTGCTAAACTCTGGCTTATGGAGGTGCTGGGGGATTAAACCTGGGAGTTCAGAGTCTCAAGCATGAAAGTTGTTTTGTGTAACTATTATGCTATCTCCCCAGCCCACTCTGAGAAATTAAAATATTAAATTAAGGACCGGCATAAGGATCCCAGTCCAAGCCCCTGGCTCCCCACCTACAGGGTAGTCACTTCACAGGTGGTGAAGCAGGTCTACAGGTACCTATCTTTCTCTCCCCCTCTCTGTCTTCCCTTCCTCTCTCCATTTCTCTCTGTCCTATCCAACGATAATGACAACAATAACAACAATAATAACTACAACAATAAAAAAACAAGGGCAACTAAAGGGAATAAATAAATATTAAAAAAAATAAAGTTAACCATGCAAAAAAAAAGTTAGCCATGAGAAAAACTATTAAATCACAAGGTACTTCTCCATTTAAAATAATTTATTGTTGGGGAGACAGCATAGTGGTTATACAAAAAGACTTCCATGGGATGGGGGTAGATAGCATAATGCTTATGCAAAGAGACTCTCATGCCTGGGGTTCCAAATTCTCAGGTTCAGGTTCTATCCCTCACACCACCGTAAGGCAGATCTGAGCAGTGCTCAGCTCTGATTTAAAAAAATTCCATGTTTGAGGCACCAAAAGTTCCAGATTCAATGCCTAGCACAACCATAAGCCAATGCTTAGCAGTGCTCAGGTAAAAATAATATATTTTTTCTTTCTATTATATAATAGGATAGAGAGGAATTGAGAGGGAAGGGAGACATACAGAAGAAGAGAGATACAAACAACACTACTTCACTGCTTATAAAGCATCCCTTTGCAGGTAGAGTCCGGGAGCTTGAACTCAGGTCCTTGCTCATGGTAATGTGTTCAACCAGGTGTGCCACTGCCTGGCCCCCCATTTTCAATAATGTATATACCAGTATTATATATCTGAGGAAGCTACAAAATGTACTTTTTTCCACTTATAAAATGGGATATATTTGAAACAAAGCATTATTTAAATTTTGAAGAAAAAAAGTAAATAAAATAAAGGGTCGGAGAGACTCTCAGGCCTGAGGCTCCAAAGTCCCAGGTTCAAGCCCCCGCACTACTATATGCCAGAGCTGAGCAGTGCTCTGGTGAAAAAGAAAAAGGAAAAAAATAATAATAAATATTTAAATCAGTTTTGGTGACTGTTCCACAGGAGCTGAGTAAGAAGACACCATCTTTATGCATAAAAAAAATAAAAATAAAAATAAAGGGCCATGGAGCTTGCTCAGTGTTAGAACAATAGCTTGCATGCCTTGTAGCCAGAGGCTACAAGTTCAATTTCTACACCACCTTATGCCAGAACTCAGTAGTGCTCTGGTCTTTCATAAACAAAATCTGGAGGTACAGCAGTGGGTACAATACTGAACTTGCATGCATGATGTCCCAAATTCAATTTCTGTGACTGCATATGCTTGTGTGTTATGTAGGATCTCTCATCTCTAATTAAAAAAAAAAATTAAAAAAAGGAAAGACATGAAACAGAGTTCTTATCTGGGTGGGAGGGTCCAATTACATGTAACTTTAGGTCACATGAATATATCATAAACTCACTCAACCAGGTGTCCCACCACCTAATGGCCCAAAAGCTAGTTTATATTGCCTTCCTTTCCCCTTCAGTGAGATTTAGGGAAACACGGAGAGGCAGCAAGAAAAGGGAGAGGATGGGAACTGGGCAGTGGCACACATGGTTAAGCGCACATACTACCATGCACACAGAACCAAGTTCAAGCCTCCACTCCCTCACCAGCAGAGGGGATGCTTCATCAATGGTGAAGCAGGTCTGCAGGTGCCTCTCTCCCTTTCTATCTCCCCCTCCTTTCTTTCTGTCTGTCCTATCCAGTAAAATAGGAGGAAAAATAAGGAAAAAATGGCCTCCAGGAGCAGTGGATTCATAGCATTGGCACTGAGCCCCAAAGATAAACCTGATAGGAAAGAAAGAAGGAAGGGAGGGAAGAAGGAAGGAAAGAAATGAAGGAAGAAAAGAGGAATGGAGGGCGGTAGAGAGACAGAGAATGTTGTGCAGAAAACTTGAGAAATGTTACACATGTACCAACTGTACTTTATTGTTAACTGTAAACCTTTAATCCCCCTAATAAAGGGGGGGGAAGGAAGTGAGGGAGGGAGGAAGGAAATGATGAAAGGAAGGAAACAAAGAAAGAAAAGTGGGGAGAGAGAAAGAATGTTGTGTGGAAAACTGAGAAATGTTACACATGTACCAACTACTGTATTTTACTGTTGACTATAAACCATTAATCCCCCCCCAATAAAGGGAGAAAGACCCCCACACCTATGGACATCTAATCTTTGACAAAGGTGCCCAGACTATTAAATGGGGAACCAGAGTCTCTTCAACAAATGGTGTTGGAAACAATGGGTTGAAACATGCAGAAGAATGAAACTGAACCAATGTATTTCACCAAATACAAAAGTAAATTCCAAGTGGATCAAGGACTTGGATGTTAGACCAGAAACTATCAGATTCTTAGAGGAAAATATTGGCAGAACTCTTTTCCGCATAAATTTTAAAGGCATTTTCAATGAAACGAATCCAATTACAAAGAAGACTAAGGCAAGTATAAATCTATGGGACTACATCAAATTAAAAAGCTTCTTCACAGCAAAAGAAACCACTACCCAAACCAAGAGACCCCTCACAGAATGGGAGAAGATCTTTACATGCCAGACATCAGACAAGAGTTTAATAACCAACATATATAAAGAGCTCGCCAAACTCAACAACAAGACAACAAATAACCCCATCCAAAAATGGAGGGCATGGACAGAATATTCACCACAGAAGAGATCCAAAAGGCTGAGAAACATGAAAAAATGTTCCAAGTCTCTGATTGTCAAAGAAATGCAAATCAAGACAACAATGAGATACCACTTCACTCCTGTGAGAATGTCATACATCAGAAAAGGTAACAGCAGCAAATGCTGGAGAGGGTGTGGGGTCAAAGGAACCCTCCTACAGTGCTGGTGGGAATGTCAATTGGTCCAACCTCTGTGGAGAACAGTCTGAAGAACTCTCAGAAAGCTAGAAATGGACCTACCCTATGACCCTGCAATTCCTCTTCTGGGAATATATCCTAAGGAGCCTAACACATCCATCCAAAAAGATCTGTGTACATATATGTTCTTGGCAGCACAATTTGTAATAGCCAAAACCTGGAAGCAACCCAGGTGTCCAACAACAGATGAGTGGCTGAGCAAGTTGTGGTATATGGAATACACAACGGAATACTACTCAGCTATAAAAAATGGTGACCTCACCATTTTCAGCCAATCTTGGATGGCCCTTGAAAAATTCATGTTAAGTGAAATAAGTCAGAAACAGAAGGATGAATATGGGATGATCTCACTCTCAGGCAGAAGTTGAAAAACAAGATCAGAAAAGAAAACACAAGTAGAACCTGAAATGGAACTGGCATATCGCACCAAAGTAAAAGACTCTGGGGTGGGTGGGTGGGGAAAATACAGGTCCAAGAGGGATGACAGAGGACCTGGTGGGGATTGTTTTGTTATATGGGAAACTGGGGAATGTTATGCATGTACAAACTATTGTATTTACTGTTGAATGTAAAACATTAATTCCCCAATAAAGAAATTTAAAAATAATAATAAATAAAATAAAGGGAAGAAGGAAGGAAAGAAAGAAGGGAAGGAAAGAGAAAGAAAAGGGAGAAGAAAAAATAAATGTTGACTTCTTTCACCTCAATCAGATATATGTCTAATTTATCCAGGAAAATTCTAATTTATCTAGGAAAGAATAGGCATTTTATGTAAACAGTTCTAAATGGAAGAATGGAATATACCAGGATATGTGGTAACTGAATTGAATCATCTTGCTTCAAGCAATATTGAAGCCTACAGTGACCCGTGTAACAATTAAGGTTACTGATTCAAAATGGTATTGAAGTAAATGAGTAAAGCATTTTTCTTAATTTTTTTGTTGCCCTTTTTTTTATATTGATTTATTGGTTTATTTTCCTTTTTGTTGCCCTTGTTGTTTTTTATTGTTGTTGTAGTTATTACTGTTATTGATGTCATTGCTGTTAGATAGGACAGAGAGAAATGGAGAGAGGAAGGGAAGACAGAGAGGGGGACAGTAAGACACCTGAAGACCTGCTTCACCATCTGTGAAGCGAGCCCTGTAGGTGGGGAGCTGGGGGTTCGAACCAGGATCCTTACGTCCGTCCTTGCACTTCATGCCACATGCGCTTAACCAGCCTGACTCCCAGTTTTTTTTTTTAAGAGACGATAACAGAGGACAGAGAAGGAAAGATACCACAGCATCAGTCTACCCTCCATGGAGCTCCCCTAGTGTTTTCCATGGTATGGGATCTGGAGCTTGAACCTGTAGCCTCACACATGGTATGGAAGTACTCTACTTAGTAAGTTATCTCTTTCTTTCATATAAAAGTTATGGATAAAATTTATAAGAAATCCTCTAAAATATGAATGCTATTTGAGTATTTTATTACCTCAGTCTACATTGAAAATATAAACAGCAGGTTGTTAAGTGATTTTTAAAATGAATAAGGTTATAAAGTTAAAAACAGAATTGTCAAGAAAATAGGAATATATGAGGATCTGTTAAGGTTAACATATGCTTAAACTTTAACAGGGAAACTTGGCACATACAAGAGATAACAATAAAATACTTGTATATGAATATAATCTGTAGGTACCTGCTTTTTTCTCTTCCTTTCTTCTTCCTGATCATATTCTTCTTTTGATTTTCTGAAATACACAAAAATAAGATAGAAGGTAAATTTTTTTTTTTTTGGCCAAAGAACAAGTATTCAACCAAGAAACATACTAATCTTAGTTTACAACATGCAAAAGGAAATTTTTAAACAAAGGTATAAAATCAGATTTTACTTAGGCTTACAATCAATTGGGAAAACAAACAGCATAATATAAACATAAACATAGACATAAACAGCATAATATAGTTAGAAACATAAAATGTAGGTTTCTCTAATTTCTTCTAGGAATGTGAATGGTTCCTAGCTAATCAAAAACCAACAGGTTTAAAATTCTAAGCCCAAATTTGAATGACAAGTCCCATTAATACAGATTTGAGCTCTCTCAAAAGGAAGTTACAATCAGCTATACAATCCTCCTGGATTCATTAGTCTCCTCATTCTAGTTTTTCCAGCGGCATCTAAATATCACAAACTCTCCTGATGTCATTATGACAAAGTGCTACCAACTGTTACAAATAGTTCAATAGGGCAGTCTGACTTAGAAAAATAGTTAACCCTTATGTGTTTCATAACTAAGCTCTACTATTTATACAACAGCACAACACCCTAAAGACCCATGGAAAATTAAATTCAGAAGGACAATAACGATTGGTTTTCAGACCACCAATCAAACAAGGAAAGTAGCTAGTGCTAGTCAAATTTTACAAGTTATTTTATCAGCAATACAAAATAGCTTTACCTCTTCAAATCTGTAAACACAAAATACTCTGTGCTGTCTCAGGCACCCATTTGTCCCTGTCATGGAAAGCAGGATCTTAATGTGAATGGACTAGTGTCACATATACACATACCCCTACATCCCTCCTACTGTCACTTATATCCTGAAACTAGTATTGAGTCCTAGAGTTCCTTCCAGAGCTCTCACAGACTCATCCTCCTAACCACCATCCTGCCTATCTTCTCTTCTGCTGTGCAGTTTGGGCATATGTGAGTAGGCAGGGGACTACAGGATATTAGAAGATGGATCATGTGTGTGCTTGCTCTTCCTCTTAGCAAAGGTTTCACTCTGCAGGTGACACAGTGACAGTAGGTATCCTATTCTAAACCTATATGTTCTTACAGAAGATTTAAAAACTAGTGCTTCAACTACTCTTCTCCAAAACCTCCCACAGGACTGTAGTTTTGGACCCAAGGAAAAAAGAAAAAAGTCCTTTAGTCAGCTGTATACCTCATGCCACAAGTAAAACTGCCGAGAAATCCTATAGCTGGGACAGGAATAGAGTAGCAAAACAATTTTTTAAAAAAAGATACTTTCAATCATCCTCTTTGCCTTTTTGGCTACCTGTCACTGAGTCAGCTATTCAGTCTATGTGGTCTTATGTCCTGCCTCCTATTATAAGACACCTGGTATGAGTTATTTTCAATATGAAGGTACAGAAGCCATGGAGTTTCCTGATCACCTCATGCCCAAAATGCTCCTTTCCAAGGATCAGACTGGGTCTTACTGCAACATCTTCCTGTTGGTGATTAGTTTTCCATTTCCATGAGAGGAGTGGAATATTATTATTATTAGATAGAGACAAAGAAATTGAGAGGAGAGGGGGAGATCAAGAGGGAGAGAGAAACCTGCAGCACTGCTTCACCATTTGTAAAGCTTCCCCCCTGCAGGTGGGGACGAGGAGCTTGAACCTGGGTCACTGCACATTGTAATGTGTGGGCTTAACGAGATGCACCACCATCTGGCCCCATAAATTTTTCTTTGTCCTTTACGAAATGTAATATAGGTCTGAGATAGGCCTCACTCAGAATAGCGTATTTTATCATGCATGAAAACCCTGGTTTGAGCCCCCGGTCATCAGAAGCACCACACAGGTGAAGTTTCACAAATGGAGAAGCAATCCTTTCTATGTCTCCATGTGATACTGAAAGAACAGGGGGAAAACTACAGCAGCAGTAGTGGAACTAATGACACAAAAGTTCCAGCATTAAAATAATAATAGCAATAATAATATCTATAAAAGAAACAAAAAGACAGGGGCAGGGTGGTGGTGCACCTGGTTGAGTGCACATGCTGCAATGCACAAGGACCTAGGTTCAAGCCCCTGGTCCCCACCTGTATGGGGAAAGCTTCACGCGTAGTGAAGCAGGGCTGCAGGTCTTTCTCTGTCTCTCTCCCTACCTCCCTCTTCTCTCTCAATTTCTGATGATTTCTCTCCAATAAATAGATAAAAACAAAATTAAAAAATAAAAAGAATCAAAAAGACAAATACTTCCATGATCTTCAGTAGGGAATTTAAAAGCATTTATACAGAAAATCTTTCATAATTAATAATAATTCATTCAAAAACTAATTAAAGAATACCTAAGAACTTCCCTCAGGATTTTCATTTCTTCTTGTTCAAGGTCACTGACAACATCAGAACCATCTGTTAAGCAGTCAGGTAACACACCTGTTCAAAATCAAAGACCACATAGGAGAATATCAACTCAACTGAAAACAGTTTATTTCTCAAAATTCCACTTTATAAGAAGTACCAATCATTTTAAAATCTATCACTTGAACTGTGAAGACAGATAATGGTTATGCAAAAAGTTTTCAGGCTTCAGGGTCCAAGGATCAATCCCAACCATCACCAAAAGCAAGAGCTGACTAGTACTCTAGTCTCTCTCTTGTTCTCTCTCTGAATCTTTCTATATCTCTCAATAAAAAATTAAAATAAATTTTTAAAGACCTGTTGCTTAAAAATATGTTCTAAGCTATAATCTTTCTAACTAAGAGATTCTTTAGGGAATAAGCACCATTTAAAAAATTTTTTTTTACCAAGAATTTATTACTTAGGAACAACATATGGAAATAAAAATAACATCAACTATTATAACCCATAATCATATATTGTTAGAGAATATGCCACTGAAATCATACACCCTTCTTCAAGAGAAAAAAGACCTGACAAAAGCAAAGTAGCTTGTTAACTGAAATAGGATGTTTTTGTTTGTTTTTTAACTTCTTTTATTATCTTTACTGGATAGACACAGCCAGAAACAGAGGGAAGGGAGAGAGAGAGAGAAAGGCAGGGACAGAAACAGAGAGACACCTGCAGCTCTGCTTTACCACTCGTGAAGCTGCTCCCCAGCAGATGGGGACTGGGGGCTCGAACCCAGGTCCTTGTACATTGTAGCGTGTGTGCTCAACCAGGTACACCACCACCCAGACCATGTTTTTTTAACAGTGCACTGCTCAGCTCTGGTTTATGGTGGTGCCTCAGGCCTGAAAGTCTATTTGCATAACCATTATGCTATCTCCCCAGCCCTGAAATAACATGTTAATATGCTTGCCATTCATACTACAACAAATGCTACTGAAAAGGGTTCTGTTACTACATGTAAAAAACACATGATGCTAAGCACTTTGGGGAAATATAAAAATGAATAGTCTCTGTGTTCAGTAGTTTTATTCATATGCTAGCTTAATAACTATAAACCAGGGAAATACCAACTTCAGTCCAAGCCAAATAACTCATAACATGTAATTTTAAGTACTGCTTTAATTTACTTTATTACCTATATTTCCCTGGTAAGCAGGCTGACTAGTAATGTGTTCTGTTCATATCTTTAGTTATTATATTCTCCCAACAGAAGCAGAATGTCTCTTGATTTTTATCTCCCCTGTTTTATCCACATATGACTATGGGATCCTGAATCTGCTCTAAATTAAAAAATTAAAATAGCTTTATTATTTTAATCTCACTGAAGTTTAAATTAAATTTTTTATTTTGAGATAACTGCAATTGCATATGCAATTTTAAGAAATAATATGGAGAGATGCTAAGCATCCTTTACTCAGGTTCCCCAAAGCTGTAGTACAATCTCACAACCAGAAAATGAATATATTCAAATCATCAATCATAAGTGCATTTTTTGTTCAGTCAAAAGAAATAATTTCCTAAGGATTACTTAAAATTAAAAGTACTAAGGAAAGAATAGAGCAACATAATGCAGTACTTCAAAATCATGAAAATAATGCTGACTTGCATTTTTTTTCTAAATTAATAATATTAAACCAACAGTCTAGAAAGCCTTTGAATTTTTCACTACAAGTACTGGTATGTTTCATTATAATCAATACCCTTAGTACTCTACGGTACTCACCTTGAATCTAAGTCATGCAACATTCTTAAATTCAAGTATTAAAAATTCTATACGAACCTGGGTGATAATTCAGCCTGTCAGAGCACAGACTGCATGCCTGAGGTCTGAGAGGCCACAGGTTCAACTTCCAGCAACAGAGCAAAACTATCTAGTCTCTCTAATAAATAAATAATCAAACAAGCATTCTGCAATTAGAGAGGAGGTACAGCGGTAGACTACAGAATTTACATGCATGAGGCCCTATATTCAATCCCGGCACCATAATAAGAGTAGTGGCTCTGGTCTTTCTCTCAACAAAGAATTTCATTTATTTGTTTGTTTCTATTAGAGACAGAAAGAGAACCACAGCATCACTTTGGCACATGCCATGTTAGGGATCAAACTTGGGATCCTGGGCCAGAAAAATAAACTCACTTAGTGTTTTGCTTTGTCATGGGCACGAACCACAACATTTGTATATTGAAGGAAGCTTCAGTGACATGGTCTCTCATGAGAAAAAAGAACTTGGGAATTGATACTTGAGAGTCCAAAGCTTTATCCACTTTGTCATTTCCCAAGCAGCAACAATTTTTAAGTTCTATTGAGAGAGCATCCCACAAAATTACAGTGGATAAAATGTTGGGCTTTCAATTTCAAGCATGAGGGTCCCAAATTCAATCCCTAGCATCAAATATGCTGGAGTGGTGCTCTGGTTTTTCTCTTTCGCCCTCTCTCATATTAATAAATAAATATCCCCCTTGCCTTACAACTATAAGCCAGGTTTATGCAGTTAACAGGCAGTAAAGAATCTCCTCTCCTACCTCAAGAATGACTCATGGGGTGAGGAGGTAGCATAATGGTTACGTAAACAGTCTCTTATGCCTGAGATTCCCAATCCTCTATATCACTATAAGCCAGAGCTGAAAGTGCACTGGGGTAAAATAAATAAATAATAAATAAATAAATGTCCTAAAATATAACACAAGTGATTCATGATTTAAGCTAATTATAATGATCTCATTCTCCCAAACTTGTTTTGATGGATGGAATGCAGAAGTAGCAGTGGTGCTTTGTGCATACTCAATTTCACCACTCCCAGACTGACGTTTTCTTATTTCAGATAGAGAGACATGGAAAGAGGGAGAAATATCACAAGAACCACCAGTGCTGTGCAACTCCCATGTGCTGTTAGAACAACTCAAACCCAAGAAGCAAGTAAGACAAAACACCTGTCCTACCTGGTGAATTATATTTCAGTCTCATTTTCCCTTTTAAGAATAGCACATAACCCCAATCTGCAAGGGGGGCGGGGAAACTTCACTCTTCTCTCTTTCGCTGTCTGCCTTTCTGAAAAAAATCAGCCCAGAATGGTCATATGGTACATGCACGATGTCCTGGCAACGCAAAAAAAAAAAAAAAAAGAGATAGTGGACTCACAAGTATGTTTAAAAACATAAAAGCTTTCTATTTCACTTCCCTCAACCACTCCAAAGCTATCCTTTCAGACAAAGTAAGGACTACAAAAAACTGGTTAAGGACAAGAGACCAACATACTTTAATGATGACTCTATAATCACTATCAGGCCACACCATCACCTAGGGCCCTAGTCAGGGAATCCTGGGATTCCCACACACACATGATGGGCCTAGACTCCTAACAGATCCGTATCTCCACTGCCACTGGTCATCTCCATCAGGAACAACATAATGGACCTCTTTGTGGGGCCCTATAGGACCTTGTCCTCGATGTGGATCAACAAGGGTAAGAAATGTTTCATTCTCCTAAGGGAGGTTGGGCAACATACTCTACTACTCAAGGAAGATGGGTCCTGCAATGAAAGCAGCCTGGTATGTTTCTTGCCGTGAGCACAGAATGCAAGCTCAGACCTACAGGGATGCAGCGGTTACATAGGCTCCTGTGCTGAATATGGGCCCCAGATCAAATTGATAGGGTTTATAGTTAACAATATTTATATACTTTTTCCATATTTGTGAGCTAATCTTTTCCCTGATGCAGCTTCCTAGTCCTTTTTTCAACTATGACATCATCTCCCCAACAATATCTTGGGTCCACCTGCATATTAGCTATCAGACTCAGGCAAAAATGAGTAAAGTCATGGGCCCCTTGGAATATATCTAAAATAGACCTACTAGCTTTACCCAAATCTTCATCTGCAATATTCTTGCCTTTAGGTTCATGATTAGTCAACAATTTGTTCTGCTTTATATATTAACTCTTTTTCAGCCACCAGGTTCCAGATGCTACCATGATGCCAACCTCACTTCCTTGGGCAGATGACCCACCAATATGCCCTGGAGCCCCGCCTCCCCAGACCTCTGTCCCACTAGGAAGAGAGAGACAGGCTGGAAGTATGGACCGACCTGCCAATACCCATGTTCAGTGGGGAAGCAATTACAAAAGCCAGACCTTCCACCTTCTGCACCCCACAATGATCCTGGGTCCATATTCCCAGAGGAATAAAGGAAAGCTTTGAAGGGAGGAGATGGAATACAGAGTTCTGGTGATGGGAACTGTGTGGAACTGTACCCCTTTTATCCTATGGTCTTGTCAATATTTCCATTTTATAAATAAAAAAATTTTTTTAAAGTAAAGACAAAAAGGGTTACCAAGACTCAAATTTTTTTTTGTTCGTTTTAAATTGTTTTCCTTTTCACCTAATGATAGTGCAATCTTATCTTCTCACTGCCCTAGAATAACAGTTCTCAGAGGGGCTCCAGGAGTTTCACCATCACCTGGGAATTTGCTAAAAATACCAATCAGGTGTTTTTGCATCCTGTTCCTATGTGAGGGCCAGGAGCTCATACGTAGGTCATCACACATGGTAAGGTGTGTACTATACTAGGTGAGCTAACCCCCTGTTGTATGCTTTACATTGGATTGTTCTAGATCTCCCCCGCCAAGAGAATTGGATCAGTCCAGTTAGTTTTTGCGGGCCCGCTTGGCCCCACCCCTAGGAACCCCGCCAGAGTTCCAGGGTTCCTGAGTGCCAGAGTTCCTGAGTTCGAGAGTAAGAGAGAGTTTCAGAGTTCCAGAGTTGGAGAGTTGGAGAGTCTGGAGTTGGAGAGTTGCAGAGTAAGAGAGAGTGCTTGCGCCGCCGCAAAGAAACAGCAGAGTTCTGTTTGGTGCTTAGTTTGGTTTAGTTTATGAATCGTTGTTCCTGAATAAAGAAATACAGCTTCCCTGCCCAGCCGATGTCTCCGAGTCTCTGTTACCCGTCCGTGAAGCTAGCCAGCCTGGCTGGAGCCTACGAATTTTAACAACAAATGGCACCCAACGTGGGGCTGACCTGCGCATCTCTCAGATAAGACAATTTGGCTACCTATGCACTATGGCCTTCTCTTCTGCTTGTGAAGAGATCTCCAAAGGCCTCTGCTCTTTCTTCACGAGACTGTTTTGCTGTTTCTGGAACATTTATCTCTGGACCACTCTGTGGTTTCCACTCGCTCGGGTGAACTCAGAACAGCCAGCGGGAAGAGCCAGTGGGCGGGAGGCGAGGCGCGGAGCTGTTTCCACCCAGTTAAACAGCCAGCCAGCCGGCTGCACCCAGACAACCCCGCGCACCGCGCCTGCAGCCCCGCAGCCCGCAGGAGGCTGACGCCAGCACACAGGAGCCCGATGCCACCATACAGGAGCCCGATGCCACCACGCAGGAGCCCGATGCCACCACACAGGAGCCCGATGCCACCACGCAGGAGCCCGATGCCAGCACGCAGGAGCCCAATGCCAACACACAGGCCAGCCCACAGGAGCCGGCTCTCCACAGGGCACTGGACACATGATCCCTCCACGCTGCTCGGCCACTGTGAGCAGGGCAGCAGACATGGCAGGGCCATGGGGCAGGGCCGCGGCGGCCTATGATGGCCGCCACCCCTGGGCACCTAGGCCCACGCCTTCTACAAAGCTGGCCCGCCTGCCCTCTTGCTATGAATTCTGGAACGATCCCGGACCTCCCAGACCCCCGGGCTCCCTGCCGAAACTGGGCACACGAGATCTCCAGCCGCCGGTCCGGTCTGAAGGCAGACAAGCTGGAGTACGCAGAGATTCGTGCAGAGATCGCAACCTGCAATTCCTAGAAGTGAAGCTGCGCGGGAAGCCACCTCCGGATGGTGAACCCCCCCCCCCAACAACTAAGACAGTACATATCTAAATTCGTGTTTAAAATGACATGTCTTCGTACTATACTAGGTGAGCTAACCCCCTACTCTACATAAGTGTTTTAATAAGTCTTTTACTGGGCCAACTGGCATTGCACCTGGTTGAGTGCACCTTACAATGTTCAAGGATCTAGATTCAAGCCCCTTGTCCCCACCTACAGGTGGGGGGGGAGCTTCACAAGCAGTGAAGTAGTACTGCAGGTCTCTCTCTCACTCTATCTCCCGCTTCCTTGTTGATATCTCTTCCTCTATCCAATAAGTAAATAAATAAATAAAATATTTTTTTAAGTCCTTTACTGAGCAACACTCTAGTTCATTTAATGATGGCCCTTTTGGCCAATGCCAGGCCACCTTATCATCTGTGGTCTGAGTCAGGGAATCCTTGGATTCCTCCATATATAGTATGTACCTAGACCTCTAACAGATCATCCCTACCCCCCCTTTTTTTTTTGCCTCCAGAGTTATTGCTGGGGCTCACTGCTGGCACTATGAAACCAGTGCTCCTGGAGGACTTTTTTTTCTTTTCATTTTATTAGATAGGACAGAGAGAAACTGAGAGAAGAGGGAGAAGATAGAGAGAAAGACAGACACTTACAGACCTACTTCACCTACTTCACCTACTTCACCTCTTGTGAAGCAATCCCCCTGCAGGTGAGGAGCCAGGGGCTGGAACTGGATCCTTGTGCAGGTCCTTATGCTTTGTACTATGTGTGTTTAACCCAGTGTGCCACTGCCTGATCCCCAACAGATCCCTCACTGGTAAATGGAAATCCATCAGGAATGTCATCATAAGTCTTTTTGTGGGCCCTTCCAGTACTTTACCCTCACTATAAAGTAGCAATACTAAGGACTGCCCCGATTGGAGGCTGGGACATCCTACTTTGCCACTTGAGGAAGACTGGTTCTGTAATGAGCACAGCCTAGAATGTTCCCAGCTATGACCACAGACTATGAACTCTGACTGACAGGGAATTGGAGGCTATACAAACTCCTGTGCTAAAAATGAATATACATGAACCCCAGGTCAGATCAATGTGGTAAACAGTTAATTGTATTTATATTTTTTCAAGTTTGGGAATTCTTTCTGCCCTAATCCAACTTTCAAATTCTATTCTCAACTATGATACCATCCTCCCAGACGATATTTCCAGTCGATCTTGTCAGCTATCAAGCTCAAGCAAAGATTACTAAAGTCACGGGCCCTTAGGAACTACTTTTAAAAGAGACATCCTAATTTTTTCTACCTTAGGGTTCCTATTCTCATCTACTCTATTTCTACTTTTTGGTTCCTGTTTATTAAACATTTTGTCCTGCTTTACATTTTACTGCCTTTCATCCACAAGTTACATCCTGACTTACATGGACAAATGACCTAGCCAATGTGTCAAGGAACCTCACCTCTCCAGAGCCCTACCCCACTAGGAAAAGAGAGAAAGAATGGGAGTACAGACTGACCTGCCAATGTCCATGTCCAGTAGAGAAGCAATCACAGTTGATCCAGGAGGTGCCACAGTAGGTAAAGCACTGGACTCTCAAGCATGAGGTCTCAAGTTCAAGTCCTGACAGCACATGTACTGGACTGATATCTGGTTCTCTTTCTCTCTATCTTTCTCATAAACAAACAAACAAATAAATAAATAAAATAAATTACAGAAGCCAGAACTCCTTCCTTTTGCACACCAAAGAGAATTTTGGTCCAGTGGTCCGGGAGGTGGCGCAGTAGATAAAGCATTGGACTCTCAAGCATGAGGTCCTTAGTTCAATCCCTGGCAGCACATGTACCAGAGTGATGTCTGGCTCTTTCTCCTCCTAGGTTTCTCATTAATAAATAAATAAATAAATAAAATCTTAAAAAAAATTTTTGGTCCATATTCCCAGAGGGAAGTAATAAGGGAAGATAACCAGAGGGCTCTGAACCCCAATTTCACCAGAACCTTAAAAATTTGTCACCAAGAATCTTTGTTTTTTGGGTTTTTTTCAGTTTTCTTTTTTTTACTTCTTTTTAATTTCTTTTTGTTTAATTCTTTATTTATTGGATAGAGACAGTCAGAAATTGAGAGGAAAGGGGATATTCAAAGGGAGAGTGACAGAGACAGAGACGCCTGCAGCCCTGCTTCACCACTTGTGAAGCTTTTCCCCTGCAGGTGGGGACTGGGGGCTTGAACCTGGGTTCTTGTGCACTGCAAAGTGTATGCTCAACTAAGTATGCCACCACCTGGCCCCAAATCTTTGGATTTTTATACCATTATTGAAAGGGAAGTGAATCTGAAAAATACCAGAGAAACTCAAACACTATTTCATTTACCTGAGAGAGAAAAGGAAGAACAATCGAAAGTATTAATAGGTGTAGGTGTGACTTAGAAAGAAAGTGATGTCAAGACCATAGGGGGAAAAAGTGGGGGGGGAGGTGGTGGCATATCCTGTTGAGCACACATATTACCACACGTAAGGATCTGGATTCAAGTCCCTGCTCCCCATCTGCAGGGGAGATGCTTCATGAGTGGTGAAGCAGGTCTGCAGGTATCTGTCTTTCTTTCTACCTTTCTCCCCTCTCAATTTCTCTCTGTCCTATCAAAAGAAAGGGGGGGTGGCTGCCAGAAGCTATGACTATGTTGTGCCAGCACTGAGCCCTAGCAATAACCCTGGTGGCAGTAAAATAATAATAGTAATTATTATGATATATATGTATATACAGAGATAGATAGATAGATAGATATAGATAGATAGATATATATAGTCAACCCATGTCTGTGACCTTGGGAGAACTACTACAGCTGTCACTGGAGGGGGATGGGGATATAGCACTCTGATTGTGAGAACAGTATGGAATTATACCCTTATTATCTTATAATTTTGTTAATCACATTAAATCTCTAATAAAAAAAAAAGTCCTTTACCAGCTCTTAAAGTTCCGTAAATGCCCACCATAAAAAATCATTGTCTCCTAGAAACAGTGGTTATTTTTCTCCTAGAAAAATAAACAATAGTCATTTTCTCCCAACACCAATTTTGACTATTCAAAAATACTGAATTTTATAAATAATGGCTAGTAAAAAACCAAGCTCACTGAAACTTTGCACATTGTTAAAGCAAATTCTAGTCTGTTTTTTTCAAGGTATCAACTACACAATGATCAGGTTTACACTCTTTAAATTCTTCCCTTTTTAAGATTCACTTTCATCATTTCACATGACAGTTTTTTTTTTTTTTTAATTTATTTCCTTTTTTTTTTTTTGCCTCCAGGGTTATTGCTAGGGCTCGGTGCCTGCACTACAAATCCAATGCTCCTGGAAGTTATTTTTCCCATTTTGTTGCCCTTGTTGTTGCGCTTGTTGTAGTTGTTATTGTTACTGTTGTCATAGCTATTATTGTTGTTGGATAGGACAGAGAGAAATCGAGAGAGGAGGGGAAGACAGAGAGGAGAGAAAGATAGACACCTGCAGACCTGTTTCACTGCTTTCGAAGCAACCCCCTGCAGGTGGGGAGCTGGGGGCTCGATCTGGGATCCCTAAGCCGGCCCTGGCACTTTACACCATATGCGGTTAATCCACTGCACTACTGCCCAGCCCCTACTTCCCTTTTTTTTTTAAATTATATTTAATAATGAGAAAGACAGGAGAGAGAGAAAGAACCAGACATCACTCTGGTACATGTGCTGCCAGGGATTGAACTTGGGACTTCATGCTTGAGAGTCCAATGCTTTATCCACTGCGCCACTTCCAGGACCAACATGAAACAGTTTCAGATAAGAAAAAGAGAAACCAGAGCACCACTTTGGTTCATGTGGCGATAGCATCAAAACTGGCATGCAACTGGAACTGGTGTATTGCACCAAAGTAAAAGACTCTGGGGTGGGTAGGTGGGGATAATACAGATCCAAGAAGGATGACAGAAGACCTAGAGGGGGTTGTATTGTGATATGGAAAACTGGGAAATGTTATGCATGTACAAACTATTGTTATTTACTGTCGAATGTAAAACATTAATTCCCCAATAAAGAAATTAAAAAGAAAAAACGGGCATGCATGCAAGTTCCAGCCATTTCTCCAGCTTCACTATCCACTTTCTCCTTATAATTTCTCTTTTCTTTTCCTTTCCTTCCTTTTCTTTTCCCTCTGTCTTACCAGAGCACTGGTTAGCTCTAGCTCACAGTGGAAACTGAACCTAGGGTTTTTGCTGCCTCAGTCATAAAAGCCTTTTTTTTTTTTTTGTATAACCATTATATTATCTCTCTATCCCATTTACAGATTTATATATTTTACCATTTCTCTCCTGAATTATTCGAATGGCTTGCAGCTGCATTTCAATATTTTTCTGTACCATCATTGCTTTAAAGATTGTAAAATCTTCAGCAGCCAATACAGGTTGCAAAATGGCCTGGAAAAAAAGTTCAAAGGTTAAAACTACAATCAACGTTAGTTGTAAAAACACATAATACCTATTTCAGTCTAGCACTGCAGAACAAATGAGATAATCAAGAAGTTTCAAGAGAAGAAACTCCCAGAAACCAATGACTATAGTTTTTCTAAAATTCAAAAAAGGGGGCAACTGCAAATTTGTCATAGATCCATATGTATAATAGTTTAGATAATCCCTGTGGTACAGTATAATTATAAATTTAAAGAATGCCTTTTTAAATTTTTTTTACATTTATTTATTTATTCTCTTTTGTTGTCCTTGTTGTTTTATTGTTGTAGTTATTATTGATGTCGTTGTTGGATAGAACAGTGAGAAATAAAGAGAGGAGGGGAAGACAGAGGGGAGAGAGAAAGACAGACACCTGCAGACCTGCTTCACTGCCTGTGAAGCAACTCCCCTGCAGGTGGGGAGCCGGGGGCTCGAACTGGGATCCTTACGCCAGTCCTTGCGTTTTGTGCCACCTGCGCTTAACCCACTGCGCTACCACTCGACTCCCGAGAATTCTTTTTTAATTGTACCAGTTCATTACTGCTTCTAGTGATCATTGCTCAAGGTGATTCTAAACCAACAAACTTACTTGTGATAAATTATCTTTTAGTCTTAAATGTCTAGAATATGACAAGTAGACAATCAAATACAGCAAATTTAAGGGGAGCCTTGGGCATTTTTGTTAGAACTATAGAGTAGTAGAATAATATATGAGCAAAAACCTGTGATGTATGGGTCTTCGCAAGTGGAGATGTGCATGCTTCTTGAAACTGATCTTCATTAATTCCAATTTCTTTGAGGTAACTTTCCAACAGCTTTTCAACCTAAAAAGAAAAAGTCCAATTTTTTATAATTTATATAGAAAAGTTCTAAATGAAAGTTTTCATATTAAATTTAGAAAGATATAATTAAATCCTTGTCTGGAATTATTAATCTATATAAAGTTATGTTACATGTCAGAGACATTGTGTTTCACCAAAGAAATTTTTAAAAAGTTTACATGTAACCAAATAAAATTTTGCTTCCTCTACTAGAAATTATGGAATTCAGGATTACAGAGTTCAATGTGGCACAACTCTCCTTATATGACTCTTGTTTGTCATTGCTAAGCTTCATCACTTCCAGCTGACTTTTTCAGGCAGAAGGCTGAAAGAGGGAGTAGGAGGAAAATACCATAGCACCAGGATCAAGCCTGGGTCGCACACATGAGAAAACAGGTGCATCTAGGGCTACCTTGGTGAAAAATTTTTTTCTTGGTTTTTTTGTTTTTGTTTGTTTGTTTGTTTTTTGGTGCTAGGGTTGTTACCACCATAGGGAGGTTTTTTTTTCCCCAGAGACACCACAGGACCACTCCACAATTCATGAAACTCATCTGGTGTAGGAGCTCAATCCCAGGTCCTTGGTGAGGAAGTCTGCACTCTACTAGGTATGCTACCTTCCATCTTTAAAAATCACAAAACAATCATGGCTAAATTAATAGTTAACACTTTTGTGGATGTGTCAGCAGAAGGGGCTTGAACCTGGGTCCTTGCACTTAGTATTATGTGTACTTAATTGGGTGTGCCATCAACTGGCTCCTTTCTCTCCCTATCTTCCCCGTCCCCTCTCAAGTTCTCTCTACCCTATGAAGTATAATAGAAAGGGGGAAAAAAAAAAGAAAAAAGACTGTCAGGAATAGTGGATTCCAAGTACTGGCACCAGGGTTAGTGGCATAGTGGTTATACAAAAAGCCTTTCAAGCCTGAGGCTCTGAAACCCCAGGTTCAATCCCCAGCACCACCATAAGCCAGAACTGATTAGTGCTCTGGTGTGTGTGTGTGTGTGTGTGTGTGTGTGTGTGTGTGTGTCTTCCTTTCTGGATTTTTCATATATAAATAATAATAATGAGAACAGGAGAGCAGGGGAGATAGCATACATTTATGCAAAAGGATTCATGCCTGAGGCTCCGAGGTCCCAGGTTCAATTCCTCAAGTGCTGGCACCAAGGCCCAGTGATAACCTTGGTGACAAAAAAAAAGATTTTCATGCCTGAGGTCACAGATTCAATTCCCAACACCCCTCTTTCTCTGTATCTTTCTCTCTGAATAAATGATGTCTCATTAAAATAAAATATTTTAAAATTAATAAAACATTTATATGAAAAATAATAAGTTTGGAAAAGAAAAGTACTGTGCTTTTCAGAAAATAAGATTCAAGATTCTTTAAAACAGTTGTTGTGGAGCCAGAACGTGTGCACCTAGTTGAGTGTGTATGTCACAAAATGTGCAAGGACCTGGGTTCAAGCCCCCAGTGCTCATCTGCAAGGGCAAAGCTTCACAAGTGGCAAAGCAATGCTGCAGGTGTTTCTCTGTCTCTCTCATCCTCACCTCTAGATTTCTCTCCAATAAATAAATATATATAAATACTTTTTAAAAATAGTTGTAAAATCATTTGAAAGTGGTAAGTCATAAGAAAGAAATGTTCATCTTTTTTCAGCCACCAGGTTCCAGATGCTACCACGACAGCAACGGGACTTCCCTGGGCAGATGACCCTACCAATGTGTCCTGGAGCCCCAATTCCCCAGATCCCCACCCCACTAGGGAAAGAGAGAGCCAGGCTGAGAGTATGGATTGACCTGTTAACACCCATGTTCAGTGGGGAAGCAATTACAGAAGCCAGACCTTCTACCTTCTGCACTCCATAACCTTGGTTCTATACTTCCAGAGAGAAAAAGAATAGGAAAGCTATCAGGGGAGGGGATGGGATAGGGAGTGCTGGTGGTGGGAATCGTATGGAGTTGTACCCCTCTTATCCTATAGTTTTATCAGTGTTTCCTTCTTATAAATAAAAATTTTTAAAAAAGAAATGTTAAAAATAAATAAATGTTCAGAGATATCTTGGGAGTAGTAATAGGAAAGACCTAGTAACTGGAAGTACTGATGGGATAAACTGGATTTTTGTAAAATTATATTTACTTATTGGATAGAGACAGAGAAAAGCTGAGATGGAAAGGGGAGACAGAGAAGGAGAGAGAAAGAAACATCTGCAGCCCAGCTTCACTGCTTGTGAAGTTTTCCACCTGCAGGTGAGGACCAAGGGCTAGAATCTAGGTCCTTGACCATGGTAATATGTGCACCCAACCAGGTGCACCACCACTACCTGGCCCACCCAAATTAAAGAATTTTAAATAAGAGTTAATTTTTTAATTGATAAACTAAAATTATATTACTCTAATTACATCTAAAGATCAGTGAAAATAATACTCACTAGTTCTTTGTATTCCTGATGAATCTCTGTATAGGTCAATTTGCTTTCTTCTTCATCATCAAAAACTAAATTTAAAGAACAGTGTTGCATAAAAGTAAAAAGTCAAATCATCAAATTAATGCAATTATAAAAGTCTTCTCTTTACAAATGGAAGTCTCATTCCTATAAACTAGTTCTTCAGCTGTGAGTTACTGGGTTTTTATTTATTTAAAAAGAAATACACATATATGGAAGGGGGCAGAACTTTGGTGAAGGGTAGGCTGACTCATACACATTATTTGTGGATATGAAAATATTCCTAAAATATTATAATTCTGTAAAACATTGTTAAATCACTAATGATCTTTTTCCACCAGGGCTAATGCTAGGGTTTGGTGCCGGCACAATAACTCCCCCACTCCTGTTGACTTTTTTTTTCCTTTTTCTTTTAAAAGAGTGAGAGACACAGAGAAACAGAGAAGAAGCAAGAGACAGCTACTAAACCACTCATGAAACTTCCCCCTTGCAGGTGGGACTGAGGGCTTGTGCTTGGCCTTTCCACATGGTAATGTACGTGCCCTGCCAGGAGTGATACCACAGAGCTCCCAAAATATTACTTAAATAATACACAAATATAGAGTTCATTATAAACAAGTTTATTTCTCCCCTTACTTAAGATCTACATCACGGCTGGGGAGACAGCATAATGGTTATGCAAAAGGCCTGAGGCTCTGAGGTTTCAGGTTCAGTCCCAGCACCACCATAAGCCAAAGCTGTGTAGTTAGTCTCTGTCTTTCTTGTTTCATCCATCTCTCTTTATCTCTTTCATTAAAATAAAATTAAAATATCTACTTCATATGCCAGTCTAATTTACTATTTCTCAATCAAAAATATACATAAACCACTTCCTTTTTGCTTTGTGTTAATTAGTGATTTATAAGATTATAATAGGGGTATAGTTCCATAACATTCCCACCACCAAAATTCTCTGCCCCTACACACACACACACACACACACACCCATCCCCTACAATGATAATCACCACAAAGATCTTAGAAATGGCTGACTACTTCTTTTTTTCAATTTCATGTGTTTTTTTTTCTCTCTCTCTTCCCTACTCCAAGTTCATGTGCTTCAATTCTCTATACTCCACATATAACTACACATATAACTACCATCTTCACTCCTTAATTCACTAGACATAATCACCTCCAGTCCCATCCATTTTGTTGCAAAGGACACAACACTGTCTTTTTAAATTGATGAGTAGTACTCAGTTGAGTATATGTCCCATAACTTTTTTTTTTTTTTTAAACCAGAGCACTACTCAGCTCTGGCTTATGGTGGTGCAGAGGACTGAACCTGGGACTCTGGAGCATCAGGCAATAAAGAGTCTCTTTGCATAACCATTATGCTATGTACCTCACCCTCCCATAACTTCTTTATTCAGTCTACTGTTGATGGGCATTTAGGATGCTTCCATATTGTGAATAATGTAGCTATGAACATGGGGTTACAGTAACCACTTCTTTATAAACTTTTAGTGTAATGATATATCTAGGTTTTTTTTTAATATATATTTATTTTCCCTTTTGTTGCCCTTGTTTTATATTGTTGTTGTAGTTATTACTGTTGTTGTTACTGATGTCGTCATTGTTAGATAGGACAGAGAGAAATGGAGAGAGGAGGGGAAGACAGAAGGGGGAAAGACAGACACCTGCAGACCTGCTTCACCGCTTGTGAAGCGACTCCCCTGCAGGTGGGGAGCCGGGACTCGAACTGGGATCCTTACACCAGTCCTTGAGCTTTGTGCCACATGCGCTTCACCTGCTGAACTACCACCCAACTCTCTTTTTTTTTGTTTTCTTTCTCTTTCTTTCTCCCTCTCTTTCTTTTCTTTCTTTTTCTTTCTTTCTTTCTTTCTTTCTTTCTTTCTTTCTCTCTTTGTTTGTTTTTGGTCAATCCCAAGATTTCACACAACTGCTCTACCATTGAACCACATCCTAGCTGAATATTTCCCTAGCCACTGAAGAACATTCTGAGGAAAATTTTACTAAAAGTAACTAGGTGACTTTATTTTTTCAGGAATTTTAAACTTTATTTGGGAAAATTGAGAACATTCATGTTAGAATATAAGAAAGAGAGTAAGACAGAAGGAGAGAGAATAGCAGAGCTAGTCCTCACATGATGACCAAGACAGAGAGAAAGCCATGCCCACAGGTTTACCTTTCAACACCCAAGTCCCGCCTCCACCTTTCCAAGCCACACCTATCACCACTCCCATTTTCTGGTCGGTACCCTCTAGTCCTCCTGTCCCTCAACATTTCCCCCTCTAGTAGTATGGACCCAAAATTCTTTTTTGGGTTATTGAAGGACAGAGTTTCTCGCTTCTGTAGCTGCTCCCGGCAGAAATGGACTGTAGTCTGGTCGATCCATACTCTCAGACAGAACTGTTCTATTAGGGGCTTTCTTACACAATACATCAATAATAAAGGTTAGAGAAATTACAATCTAATTACAGAAACAAGACAACTGCTTAATTGCAAACAATCATTTTTTAATATGCCATGAATGATCAAACGGAGTAGGGAGATAGCTCACCCAGTAGAGTACATAGCTTGCTATACGCGAGGCCCTGGGTTTAAGCCCTTCAACTATGTGATAACACTGTGGTGGTGTCTCTCCTCTGTTTCTCTACTTCTGCTCTCTCTCAAAGGGAGGGAAGCAGACAAGAGGGGAGTGGAGGGGAAAAAGGAAACTGGGCTAGAAAGATTACTTAGCAGAATTGCCCATGTGGAAGGCCCTAAATTCATTCATTGGCACTTCATAAAAATATATAAATAAAATGTAAAGCATCAGGGGTAAATAGCATAATGGTTATGAAGAGAAACTCTCATGCCTGAGGCTTTGAAGTCCTAGGTTCAATCCCCACAACACCATAAACCAGAGCTGAGCAGTGCTCTGGTAATAAATGAATAGATAAAATTTTAAAAACTCAAATAAAATGCAAAGCAAATTTCTATAATTTCCTATTTATAACATTTTACTGACTCATTATTTAAAGAGTAAGTGCAAAATCCTTAGAAGACCAGCCAAAGTTCTTCAAGACTAGATCACTTATCCTCCCCATCCATGTAGTAGCAGAAATAAACCCTGCTTAATTTCAGAGATCGTGGTCTCCCATCCCTCCAAAGCTCAAATTCTGGACTCTTATAAATACACACGTATCTATAAAGCCACCAAACAGAACATATACAGTGCTTCAAACAGTCATGCATTGCTCCAGCTTTCCTCCACTCTTTTGCCTGTACATATACCTCTATATTCCAGCCTTTCTCTGTGACTTGTAAGCATTCCCAGTCCCTAACCTGGATTGATTATCTTTTCTAAACTCATAATGCACAGCACAATGTGACTAGCTTTTTAAAGCCATCTGCCACTTTTTTTTTTTTTTTTCATCTGCCACTTTATACTGAAATTCACTAACCCATTTTTCCTCCCACTAAATCATAAGCTTCTAAAGCACATGAATTTTGTCTTGTTCATTTTCCTGTCCCCAGCTTATGGCCCATGGATACTCAAAAAGATGTTGAAATGAATACTAACAAGGATGACATAAAAACTAACTTGGATAGTGTGCTGCTTTGGCATGTATGTAATCCAGGTTTGAATCCAGCCCCCACCAGACTGAAGGGAAGCTTCATGGCAGTGATCTCTTTCATTCTGTCTCCATTAAAAATAATAATTGTAAATAAACACTAGCTTCACAAAGTTGTACAAAACTAATGTTTAAAGCCATCTGAGGTAAATTATTATAGACATTGCTATAAATGTCACTGGCATGCCATTTTTCTTGGCATGTTTCTTATGTACATAATATTGTCCATGAATATAACAAAGTACTGCAGCCATTTAACCTGTTTTCAGTTAATCCTGAAGCCAAATAGCATGTTTATAAAGCAGAGAACTAGCATTTTCCTATAAAATTAAGCAGCCAGGCATATTATTACTGAGATACAGCCACGTTAGATGTTTTGGAATAAAAAAAGAAATGAAATCAAAAAGTGACAGAATTTCTTCAGGATTCCACATTTTTATCACTATGACAACAGCATTTACATTTTTTAAGAGTACATATCTTTTTTTCTGAAATTCACTTTTTTAATTCCCTATAAAAATATACCTTAAAAGTACTATTTATTTGATTTTGACTATGGCAATGAATAGAATGATTCAGTGCTTAAACTAAATTCCATCTTCACCAAACTCATGGAATCATAGATTTGGAAAAACTCCTAAAAAGTAACCCAGAAAAAACAAACTTTTGATAGTTGAGTTTTCCTCTACTAGCAAATCTATTCGGATAAGCAAAACAGCTTACTTGGGACAGAGTGCTTCTTTGCCATCTATGTAGCCCAACTTGGCCCCAACCACACTGAAGGAAGTTTTGGTGCTGTGGTTTCTTTCCCTCTCTACCTTTATGTCTCCCTCAGAAAAAGTTAACTCCAGGGAGTCGGGCGGTAGCGCAGCGGGTTAAGCACAAAAGCGCAAGGACTGGCGTACAGATCCGGGTTCAAGCCCCCGGCTCCCTGAAGGCGAGTCGCTTCACAGGTGGTGAAGCAGGTCTACAGGTGTCTCTTTCTCTCCCCCTCTCTGTCTTCCCCTCCTCTCTCCATTCTCTCTGTCCTAGCCAACGACGGTATCAATACCAACAACAATAAAAAACAACAACAACAATAAAAAACAAGGGCAACAAATGGGAAAATAAATATTTTAAAATTTTTTTAAAAGTTAACTCCAACTGCAAAGCCCTGGAAATCACACACACACACACACACACACACACACACACACACACACACGCAGACCACTACTATTTGGGGAGCCACCACCCACTGGCAAACCGGATTAAGCTCACATATTACCAAGCATAAGAACCCAGGTTCAAGCCCCCACTCCCCACCTGTAAGGGGATACACGAGAGGAGAAACAGATCTACAGGTATCTTTCTCTCTATCTCCTCTTCATTTTCCCTCTGTTCTATCAAATAAAAAGGGGAAATCGGGGGTCGCGCCAGGAGTGGTGAATTCATAGTGCAAGCACTGAGACCCAGCGATAACCCTGGTGGCAATAATTATATATATTTGATTAAATTGCTGTCAGAACCATTCAGCCACTACTAATTCCTGGGGAACGCATTACCTTCAGAGGTGAGTATTATTCATCTTAGATATAATATTATGATGCACTTGCTTTGTAGAAATTTGCTTCCCTGTAACTTATTTCATAGATCTTTTTAAAAAATGAGTCTAGGGAATCGGGAGGTAGTGCAGCGGTTTAAGCGCACATGGCCCTGATTCAAGCCCCCGGCTCTCCACCTGCAGGGGAGTCGCTTCACAGGCGATGAAGCAGGTCCGCAGGTGTCTCTCTTTCTCTCTCCCTGTCTTCCCCTCCTCTATCCATTTCTCTCTGTCCTATCCAACAACGATGACAACAAGAATAACTACAACAATAAAACAAGGGCAACAAAAGGTAATAAATAAATAGAGTCTAATGCTTCCACATAATTCAAATGATTGCTGGTTCATGCTTGAGGCTATGAAGTCCCAAATTCAATCCAAGTGTCACCATAAACCAGAGCCAAGCAATGCCCTGGCTTAAGCAATAGCTAGATATTATTACTCTCCAAGTCTTGGTGTGCAAAATAACCACAGTGAGCGCTCCACACGTTGGTTTCTGGGCAGGTTTCTGGTTCCTTATCATGAATGCGCTCCATTCTATCTCCAAAAATTAAATGCAGAACCGGGAGGCATGAGATGATCAGAAATCTGAAGGTACCCTTCCCATACTAGAAATGTGCCGCACTTATTAGAAGGTAACCCCCTCCCACCACCCCCGCCCCGCTCATTTTTGCTATAGGCAAGAGTCAGAGAGCACAATTAAGGGAATTCAGAGTACCAAGGATCTCAAGTTATCACAGGAGGCCAGGGAGGTAGCATAACATTAGGTCATGCAAACGACTTTCTCAGAGCTTCAGAGATCCCAGATTCAATTCATTCCCTGCACCACCACAAACTAGAGCTGTGCTGCGTCCTGGTTTAAAGAGTAATAAATTTAAGAGGACCTAGTGGGGGTTGTACTGTTATGTGGAAAATTGAGAAATGTTACGCATGTACTAACTACTGTATTTACTGGTGACTGTAAACCATTAATCCCCCAATAAAGGGGAAAAAAATAAACATAACTCCCTGCCCAAAAAGTAGTAATAATACATTTTAAAATTAAAATAAAATAAGGGAATTATAAAAGAACAAAATAAAATAAAATAAAGGAGTAATCACACACACACTCACTCACACTACAATCAACTGTAGGGATCAGAAGGAACTCTGGTCTCCCGGACTTGGAGAACAGGTCAAGCGGCGCATGCGCCCTGAGCACAAGTGCGCCCCGGGCCGCTGCGAACCTCAATGTCAAGCTCAAGTCGAGTGTTTTTCGGACCTACGCTTGGGCCTGAGAGGAAAGGGCATCTCGACTCCCATTTCCGAGAAGGAAAGCACCGGCGGCGAGACAGCAATTATTTCTACAAACCAGTTCTAACCCTGGCTGGGAAGGCTGCGGGGGGGGGGGGGGGGGGAGGTGGAGAGCCAGGAAACTGGTGTTTTTAGTGGCCACCTCCCTGCCTGTTGTTGGTGTGAGAGGAGAGGGAAGGGGAAAAGAGGCCCGTTTTTACCTTCACATTTCTGCTCCACAAAGTCTAAGATGGGGATAGACCAGTCCGGGCCTCGCAGAAAGCCCGCGATGCTCTCGACCACCCATTCCACCTCATCCTCCGGTTCCGTAGCCATCCAGTCCCCGCCTGCAGCCCGCTCAAGTCTTTCGGCCGCGGGAAAGCAAGGCCGAATGCGCAAAGCCCAGTCCCTGCAGTAACCCAGCACCCGGATGAATGCTACAAACCAGTTAACGTAAAATGGTCGCTATGACAACAAGCGCAGCCTCCGTGGATTGTCGCCCGGAAGTGGAACCTGAGCATCTCTGACAGGAATATTTGAAGAGCGATTCCGATTGGTTGAAAAAGAACAGTAGCGGATCAGAAGATAACCTGCGGCCCATTGGCCGGGAGTTGCTCCGAATAAGTGTGACGATTGGGGTGCGGGTCCTAGAAGGATCTTGAAGTTCTTTCTTCATTTTCTTTCTTTCTTTCTCTTTCTTTCTTTTTAAAAATATTTATTTATTCCCTTTTGTTGTCCTTGTTGTTTGTTGTAATTATTGTTGTTGTCGTCGTTCTTGTATAGGACAGAGAGAAATGGAGAGAGCGGGAGAAGACAGAGGGCGAGAGAAAGACACCTACAGACCTGCTTCACCGCTTGTGAAGCGAATCCCCTGCAGGTGGGGAGCCAGGGGCTCGAACCGGGTCCTTAAACCAGTCCTTGCGCTTTGCGCCACCTGCGCTTAATCCAGTGCGCTACAGCCTCTCCTCTTTCTTTCTTTCTTTCTTCCTTTCTTTCTCTTCCTTTCTCTCTTTCTCTTTTTTAACTGATATTTTTAAAATATTTATTTATTCATTCATTCCCTTTTGTTGCCCTTGTTTTATTGTTGTAGTTATTATTGTTGTTATTGATGTCATTGTTGTTAGGACAGAGAGAAATGGAGACAGGAGGGGAAGACAAAGAGGGGGAGGAGAAAGATAGACACCTGCAGACCTGCTTCACTGACTGTGAAACTATTCCCCTGCAGGTGGGGGGGGGGGCTCCAACCGGGATCCTTACCCCCATCCATGCGCTTGTGCCTCCTGTGCTTAACCCACCGCGCTACCACTGGACTCCTCTTTCTTTCTTTCTTTTGTTCTCTTTTCTTATTCTTTTTTCTTTCTCTTTCTTCTTCCTTCCTTCCTTTCTTTTAAGTTTTTTATTTATAAAAAGGAAATACTGACAAGACCATAGGATAAAAGGGGTACAACTCCACACAATTCCCACCACCAGAACTCCGTATCCCCTCCCCTCCCCTGATAGTTTTCCTATTCTTTATCCCACTGGGAGTATGAACCCAAGGTCATTGTGGAATGCAGAAGGTGGAAGGTCTGGCTTCTGTAAACGCTTCCCCACTAAACATGGGCGTTGTCATGTCGATCTATACTTCCAGCCTGTCTCTCTCTTTCCCTAGTGGGGAAGGGCTCTGGGGAATCAGGGCTGCAGGACACATTGGTGGGATCATCTGTCCAGGGAAGTCTAGTTGGCATCATGCTAGCATCTGGAACCTGGTGGCCAAAAAGAGAGTTAACATATAAAGCCAAACAAATTGTTGACTAATCATGAACCTAAAGGCTGGAATAGTGCAGATGAAGAGTTGGGGGGGGGGGGGGAGCTCTCCGTTTTGTAGATAGCTAGTAGGCCTATTTTAGTTATATTCCAAAGGGCCCGTGACTATACTAATGGTTTTTTTGTTGGTTTGTTTTTTCCCCCTGAGCCTGAAACCTGATATGTAGGTGGATCCAAGTTATTGTCTGGGGAGAGGATGTCATGGCTGGAAAAAGGACCAGAAAGCTGGATCAGGGAAGAGAATAGCTTCCAAATATGGGAAAGGTGTATAAATATTCTTTCTTTCTTTCTCCCTTTCTTTCTTTCTTTCTTTCTTTCTTTCTTTCTTTCTTTCTTTCCTGTGAATTGCCTGGGAGCCAAGACTAAGAAATGGTGTGCTGAGTCATGTGCACGACCCAGCTTCTAGCTCATCCTCATCTCAATGATGTTTCAGTTCAGTGGAGGCTCTTTTCATTGTTTACTGTTCTTTTTCATTGAGACTGAAACTGAGAGGGAAAGGGTGAAAGAAAGGGATAGACAGTGGTCTGAGAGGTGGCGCAGTGGATAAAGTACTGGATTCTCAACCATGAGATCCTGAGTTCAATCCTCAACAGCACATATACCAGAGTGATGTCTGGTTCTTTCTCTCCTCCTATCTCTCTCATGAATAAATAAATTCTTTTTAAAAAAAGGGAGGTGGGAGTCAGGCGGTAGCACAGCGGGTTAAGCACACGTGGTGCAAAGCTGAAGGACCAGTTTAAGGATCCCTGTTCGAGCCCCCAGCTCTCCACTTGCAGGGGGGTCGCTTCACAGGCAGTGAAGCAGATCTGCGGGTGTCTATATTTCTCTCCACCTCTCTGTCTTCCCCCTCCTATCTCCATTTCTCTCTGTCCTATCCAACAACGACAACATCAACTACAACAATACAACAAGGGCAACAAAAGGGAATAAATAAATAAATGAATAAATATGAAAAAGAAAGGGACAGAGAGACACCTGAGCACTGCTTCATCTCTCATGAAGTTTCCCTTCTGTATGTGGGTACTGAGGGTTTGAACTCTCATCCTTGTGCATGTAACAGGTGCACTTACTGGATGCGGCACCACCTGATGCCCCTATTTATCTATATGTCTGTCTCTCTGCCAAAAAGCTTGGTTGGAGTGATGAAATCAAACAGACTAAATAAATAAATGTAAAATGGTATGTGAGACACCCACAGTGATCTGGCCTCCTATTCAAAGGACTTGAAAAGTTTAGTTTGGGGGCTGGGGAGACAGTATAATGGTTATGCAAAAAGCCTTTTATTCCTAAATCACCAAAGGTGTCAGGTTCAGTCCCCAGCACCACAATACGTCAGAGCTGAGCTAAAAAAAAAAAAAAATTACATACTATCAGCTACATAGACAGGAATCATATATCACATATCTTTGAATTCCCAGTACTGTTCATGTAACACAAATATTTATTGAAAGAATGGATAGAGGCTGGGAAAGATAGCATAATTGTTATGCAAAAAGCCTTTAAAAAAATGCCTTTCATGCCTGAGGGCACCAAAGGTCCCAGGTTCAATCCCCAGCACAATGATAAGCCAGAATTGAGCAGTGCTCTGGTATAAATTAATTAATAAAATTAGTTTGCCACTTCTATGCCCAACCTCTTTCCCAGAGACTATGTCCCAGACCTGATGACCCAGAAACATTCATAATTTAAGGACTGTTTGAAAATACCAAAGCTTAGCAAAGGAGTTCTGCAAGATTCTGATTTTATCTCTGAGGCTCAGAGGTCAGACTCCACCTTAAGCCAGAGCTGTGCAGTGCATTCATGTCTATCTTTCTCATAAAAATAAGTAGTGTTTAAAAGCATTTTTTAAAAAAAAAATTGCAGATTGACTCTGTATTCAGTTTGCATCATGTCACTCCAGGAGAAGTCTTAAATTTTAGTACTTAAATAGAAAAAAACTAGAATTAGGTGGGGTTTTTTTTTTTTTTAGAACAAACCAAAAATAACCATTTAATTGTCTACAGAATGAAACCTTTAAGTCAAAACTATTTTATTTTATTTCTTAATATCAAAACAATTCTTCTTTTAATTTTATTTAAATTTTTTATTTATAAAAAGGAAACACTGATGAAACCATAGGATAAGAAGGGTACAACTCCACACAATTCCCACCACCAGAACTCTGTATAACATCCCCTCCCCTGATAGCTTTCCTATTCTTTAACCCTCTGGGAGTATGGACCCAAGGTCATTGTGGGATGCAGAAGGTGGAAGGTCTGGCTTCTGTAATTGCTTCCCCGCTGAATATGGGTGTCAACTGGTCGATCCATACTCCCAGCCTGTCTCTCTCATTGCCTAGTGGGGAAGGGCTCTGGGGAAGCAGAGCTCCAGGATACATTGGCGGAGTTGTCTGTCCAGACAAGTCTGGACAGGAAAGTCTGATCGGCATCATGATAGCATCTGGAACCTGGTGGCTGAAAAGAGAGTTAACATACAAAGCCAAACAAATTGTTGAACAATCATGGACCCTAAAGGCTGGAATAGTGCAGATGAAGAGTTGAGGGGGGTCCTCCATTTTGTAGATAGCTAGTAGGCATATTTTAGTTATATTCCAAAGGACCTGTGACTATACTAGTTTTTTTTTTTTTCTTTTTTTCCCCTGAGCCTGAAACCTGATATGTAGGTGGATCCAAGTTATTGTCTGAGGAGATGATGTCATGGCTGGAAAAAGGATCAGAAAGCTGGATCAGGGAAGAAAGTAGCTCCCTAATATGGGGAAGGGGTATAAATATTGTTGAGTGTAAACCCCATCGATTTGATTTGGTCTGGGGCCCATATTCAGCTAAGGAGCCTATGTGACCTCTGCATCCCTGTAGATCTGAACCTGGGTCTTTGAGTGTGGTAATACGAACTGCACTTCTGAGTCTATAGCTCAGGTGTATATACACACTTTGTCTTATTTTTTTTTTAGATTATTAGTATTATATTTATTTATTGGATAAAGACAGAAATTGAGATGAAAGAAGGGAAATAGAGAGGGAAGGAAAAAGAGATATTCACAGCACTGCTTCACCACTCGTGAAATTTACCCTCTGCAGATAGGGAACAGGGGTTTAAACCAGGGTCCTTGTGCACTGTAATGGGTATGTCACCTACCAGACTTCCCACCCCTTTCTGTGTGTGTGTGTGTGTGTGTGTGTGTGTGTGTGTGTGTTGAAAGGATGCAAAACTGAAGCAGTGAGGCTTTTTTCTTTTCCTTTTTTTTTCCCCACCAGGATTATTCCAACAGTCCCAGCTGCAATTTTTTTTCATTGTTTTCTTTTTTACTTGATAAGACAGAGAGAAACTAAGAGAGGAAGAGTAAATAGTGAAGAAGAGAAGAGAGACACAGCCCTGCTTCACTGCTTTTGAAGTTTCCCCTCTGCATGTGGAGACCCAGCCCTTGAACATGGTGCTGTATGCGTTCAACTGGGTGCGCCACTGTCTTGTCCTGCAGTAAGGCAATCTTTTTATTTTTATTTAGGTTGATTATTTATTTAATAAAGAATATATAATTGGGTTGGGAAGATAACGTAATGGTTATGCAAAGCCTTCCATGTCTGAGGTTTCAAGGTCTCAGGTTTAATCCCCAGTACCACTATAAACCAGAGTTGAGTAGTGATCTGGTGAGAGAGAGAGAGAGAGAGAGAGAGAGAGAAAGAGAAGAAAAAAATGAAAAGAAATTAATATATTACTGTGGGCTGGTGAAATAGCTCATTTGGATAATATGCTGTGATGCAACTGAATTTGACAGCATCCAACATGATGTCTTCTTGAGGACACATAAAGGAGATTATTCACTGAATAAAATAATACATACTTTGCTTTGACCAGCCCTCTGTTATTAGACTCAATTGAATTTTTGTTTTGTCTTGTTTTGTTTAATTTACTACTGAGTTACTGCTGGGGCTTGGTGCTTGCCCAGTGATATTTTATTTTACACAAAAGAAGAAAGAGAAAAAGAGAAATTAAGAGATAAGGTGGGAGATATATAAAAAGAGAGAAAGAGAAACACTTGTAGCTCTGCTTTACCACTCATGAAGATTCCTCCCTGCAACTTGGGTCCTGGATACTTGAGCCTTCTAACACCTGTGCTCTGTCAGATCTACCTGGTCCCTTGATGCCTAAACAATGAAACCATCATTCCTGGAGGGCATTTTTTCCTTTTCTTTTTTCAATTTCCAATTTTTATTCACTTACTTTATTTTTTTATTATTAGAGAGATAGAGATAGGGTAAGAGAAGAGGAGGGGGTGAGAGAAAGAAACATTTGCAGCAGCTGGGAGTATGGATTGACTTGTCACTGCCCAGGTTCAGCGGGGAAGCAATGACAGAAGCCAGATCTTCCACCTTCTGCATCCCACAATGACCTTGGGTCCATACTCCCAGAGGGATAAAGAATAAGAAAGCTATTAGGGGAGGAGATGAGATACAGAGTTATGGTGGTGGGAACTATGTGGAGTTGTACCCCTCTTATCCTATGGTTTAGGCAATTTTTTTTAAAGATTTTTAAAAATATTTATTTTTTTGTTGCCCTTGTTGTTTTTATTGTTTTTGTAGTTATTATTGTCGTTATTATTGGTGTTGTCATTGTTGGATAGGACAGAGAGAAATGGAGAAAGGAGAGGAAGACAGAGGGGGGGAGAGAAAGAGAGACACCTGCAGACCTGCTTCACTGCCTGTGAAACGACTCCCCTGCAGGTGGGGAGCCGGGTGCTCAAACCAGGATCCGTAGATGCTATGGCACTGCCCGACTCCCCTATTTCTTAATTTTGAGTTGTAAAAGCTTCATTTGGGGCCACATGGTTGCACAACCAGTAGAGCACATGTTACAGTGCACAGGACCTGGGTTCAAACTCCCAGTACCTACTTGCAGTGGGAAAGCTTCATGAACAGGGAAGCTGTGCTTTAGGTATCTCTGTGTCCTTCTTCCCTCTCTATCTCTCCATCTCTATCCAAAATAACACAATAAAAATATTTTTAATTTTTCTAAATTCTATACATTTTATAAGAATTTTAAACCACAATCAGCCACCTCTGGTATCACAGAATTTTAGCAAGAGTAGTGATGTCCCAGAGGAGTTCATTAACCCTTTCTCATATGTTGCAGTAACACCTGTGTACTTAATAAGCAAAAACCCCACTTTAGTGAGGTTGGGAAGCTAGAAAGTAAGAATCTATGGCTGGATAAATCAACAAACTATAGCACCTAACCTGCTTTGCATCTCCCACAACAAATGATATTATTTCTTCTTCTAGCAGAACTGGGAAGTAGGCCCTCTAGAGGTTATAAAATGGGTTCTAAGCCTTTGATTCGGTGATGTACATTCGGGTCTTGAAATGAACACACTTTTCTATCTACACTCTTTTCTGTTTGGTTATAAATAAACCCACTTTTATTGTTGAGATTAACTGCTATTGTTAGAGGTCAACATTTGTTTATCTTTTTCCAGGAAAGGTTAGGGGTTGAAGACACCCATGTTTAATTTTACTGCTCCAAGCCATCATTTTATTTCCAATAGAGAAAAGTAGGGAGAAAAACCAGAGCTTCCCCAGTACCAAGACATTGATTAGAACTTGAGTCTCATCCATGGCAAGATAACAGCCCTTACAATTTGAGCTATCTTCTTGTCCTTTAACTTAGCTTCTTTTGTATTTAGCCATATAGCATTTTGTGTTTTCCAGGTAGACGTTACATGGGGAGTAATAATTGTTTTTATTAGAGCATAGCTAGTACATAGCTCCAAACACCAGCTGCTGAAAATGTATGTGGTAAAGTGTTGTGGTTTTTTAAATTGCTGAAAAGTGTAAGTAGAAAGGCATTATCATTCTTAGGCTAAATATTGTGACACTAGAGGTAAATAACTGTGGTTTATTTTTCTAACTCAGTTTAACATAAACATTCTACTTTTGTTCTGCCAATTTTTTCTGTTTTCACAAAACTGTTGGTTTTGTGTAGTCTCTAATGAACCTGAAAGCCATAAAGTCATGTGCAGCTGCATTCTGCAGTAAAGTCTTTATTGTCAGTCTCTTGCAACTACTTTTCAATTCCACTTGAAGCAGATGATAACTAAGAGTCATAGGTTTCATTTTCTTGTATTTTCCTTGACATTATTGCTGAATGTGGGCAGTATGGATCTTGAATTTTCAGACCCAGAAGTTCTTTCAGTTCATTCAAAAATGTTTTATTTTTTTCAATCTTCTCAAAATTTAAAAGCTTTCTGCTTATCCACTTATTGCAATACTTATATATGCAAGGTACTCTCTCACATTCCCAGTCCTACAAAATTTTATATTGATCTAGGTTGGGTTTTTGTATTTTAAAAAATTCCATAAAGAATGAGTAGTGTCACACCCTGTTGAGCAAATACATTCCTGTGCACAAGGACCTGGGTTCAAGCTCTAGCTCCCTATCTGCAGGTCTTCACAAGTGGTGAAGCAGGTCTGCAGCTCTCTCTCTCTCTCTCTCTCTTTCTCTACCCCTCTCTATCCTTCCACTCTTAGTTTCTCTTTGTTTTATCAAACAAAAAAAATTTTTTTAATTTACAATGAGTTTCCCTACAACTCAATTTTTGCCCTAAGTTCTTAATCACTTTTCTTTACCCTAATTATAATCAGGGTTTTTTTTTTGTTTTAGTATATTTTATTTGATTAATGTAGTTTAATAGGTAATCTCAGTTTACAACATGATAAATGGTGGTGGGTTTTGTGGAGGGGCTATTTGGTTGTTTTTAGTTTGGTTTTGTGGAGCCAGGGCCTCTCACATGCATGATTTCACCATTCCAGCATTGTTCATCCAGATAGAGACAGAGAAAGGGAGTGTCACTATAGCATCAGAGCTTCTTCTAGTATATATTTCCCTTGTAGTTCCAGGACTCAAACCTAGGCCACATATATGTCAAGGCATATATGTGCCTAATGATTGTGCACTCACTAGAGCACACTTGTTATAGTGTGTGATGCCCCAGGTTCAAGCAGCCACTCCCTGCCTTTGGGGGGACATTCAGGCGCAAGAGCCTATTTGCATAGCTAGTATGCTATCACCCCCGTACCCTTTTTATTACTGGTTTAAATCCACAAGTCCACTCATTTATACATATACACAGTTAATTCTTAGATAGTTTGTACATTGCTCATTTAACTGGGCACTAGAGAGATTATTGTGAATTCAAGAAGCAGTTGACTTTTTAATTTCACAAATGAATCTCTGGCTCTAACACAATGCTTGGCACTAAGAGACAATGAATATTTAATTAATATGAGAAGAATCAAGATGGCAACTTTCAAGCAGTGACTGGCGTGAGCTCCAAGAAGCAGCCGCTTGTGACTGGGGATTCTCTGGATAGGGTAGGATACTAGGCCGTTAGCAGGGTGAACAAGGGGTCCTAAGGGTGAGACCACTCTTGGGTTAGAAAACAGTGGCCAGGGGAAAAAAGAAAGGAAATATTTTGATTATTTTTGAAGCCCCCAGGAGTTGGACAGCCACTCCTAGCAGGCTCTCCACTGAGCCATATTCTTTACCAAGATTCCTGGCTCACCAGGGGTGTCATTCCAGCCTTTTCCTTTTTGTTTTCCTTCTCTCTTTTGTTTAAGTGGCTGGAGCTCTATTTGAGTGACAAGATACCTGACCTGAGCCTTACCCCTGCCTGGGAAAGACTACTTGGAGGTTTCTGTTTGTTTGTTTGTTTGTTTTGATACTTCTTACAATTGGCTATCTTTGCTCAGGCTGCCTGCAGCCAATCCAGAGCTGTTCAAGCTGCAGACTGACTGTTAGGACTTTTTACTCTATTCTATTTTATTATTACTGTTATTATATATGTGTGTCCCTTTTGCCCCCTCCTTCTTCAGGTTGACCAAAATTAACTGTTGTTGTTTTCTCCATTGCTAGGTGACTGGGTGTCCTATCCAGTGTGAGAGGAACTTGTTTCTCTCTACCTCTTCTCTCCACTCTCCTTTTTCCCTCCTTCTAGCTAATTAAAAAAAAAAAAAAAAAAAACTCTTTCCTTTCACTGCTTGGTTTTGTTTTTCTTGTTCTTGTCTTCTTTTCTTCCTTCCTCCTTCTTTTGATTTCTGAATTCACTGATACCTGTTTGTGAATTATTTTGGGGAAGAAATCTGACTCAGTGTACTCTGTGTGTGTGTGTGTGTCTCTTCTCTACTTCCCTTTCTCCTCTTGCTATCCCTAGATTTTACAGTGGACAGTAGATTTCATAATTGTCTATTCTTGCTTTCCCTTTTTTTCCTTTCTCTTACTTTTTCCATTGGATTTAGTTGCTATTATTTCTTGAACTGGAAGTATTGTTTGGCTAACTAGTATTGGTTGAACTGCATCAACCCTTGCTTAAGTTGCTATTGCAACATCATAGTTACAATGAAAAGAAGTAAGGATAAAGGATTCTAAAGGCTGCAAGAGAAAAACAAAAAGCCACATACAGGGGAAAACCCATAAGATTATCAGAAGACTTCTCCAGTCAAACTCTGAAAGCCAGAAGAGAATCGCAAGATATCTATCGAGCCCTTAATGAAAAAAGGTTTCAACCAAGGATAATATATCCTGCTAGATTTTCATTCAAACTAAATGGAAGGATCAAACCCTTCTGACAGACAGACAACAGTTAAATGAGGCAACCATCACCAAGCCTGCCCTGAAAGAGGTTCTAAAAGATCTCTTATAAATAAGAACATCACCATAATACTTGCCATATATAAAAAATTGTAGAATAATGGCACTACAGTATATTCAATCCATAATATTAATAAATGTAAGTGGCTTAAATTCACCCACTAAATGGCACAGAGTGAGAGGATGGAGAAGGATAATTTGATTATATAGTTCCTCACAGTTGCCTAAAAATAGTCCATTTCTCATTTCTGCCTCAAGGGGAAGAGTAAAGGTATGATTATCAGCTGAGTGTGGTTCTTTAAAAAAAACTATCAAAACATACTTAGATCAGATGATTTTAAGTTATTTTTAGTAGAGGCTTGAAAAGTACCAATGCAATAAATGTGTCATTTTCAAGTGTAATTTATAGAATATATAAAACTTCACTATTAAACCATCTAATTGCTACTCCAAATGATATGAATTTAGTTTCTAAGTAAAAAAGGGGTGAAAAGGTCTTTGCTTTAATCCTATAGACTACTTTTATTCTGCTTACAGAGTGAATTTAGAAGTTCTAAATTATAGGTTCTTTGTAAATATTATTACTTGATATAATATTAAAGGCCTAGAGGAGATTTCCATGGGCTGGCAAAGAAATTACCTGCCATATTTCTAAAAATCTCTAATGAATCCTTAACTTCTTATTATTATTATTTCTTTACTGCATTTGCAGTCATAGCATAACAGAATTTCTATTCTCCTTTCAGAGACTTTTGCTTTTATTCCTTATGATAGATAAAATATTCAGCAGCTCTATTTAAAATAGAAGCAAAGAAAAATCAATGACTTTTCAAATTATGGATGAAAACATTCTGTGTATAAAATATTATAGATTAAAACCCCTTTTATCCATAGAGTGCACATTATATCTCAGAAATTATCCTGACTATTGAGAATAAAGAACTCAGATATGACACATCCTAAAATCTAAGTGTATTATGCTTTTAACTCTGGCTAACATTTACTTCATCTCTAAATGTCTGGGGTCTTTCCCTGAATCATTCCATTTTATTTTACCTCCTTTAATTTTTTAAAAAATTATTTGCCTATTTCTGAGAGTGAGAGAGGAGAGACACAGAGCAAACCAGAACATTTTGGCACATATGATACTAGTTATCAACCTCAGGACTTCACTCAGTGTTTCAGTGCCCACTGCTTTATCCACTGCATTACCTCCCAGGCTGCTACCTAGTTTTTCATTCACACATTTTTTTCATTATTTTGTCTATGTATTAATTTACCTGTGGGTTTTACTTTCTTCTCCTTTTCTTTTTATTACCTACTGAATTGACTCTTTTTTCTTATAGACCAAGAAAATTAGGATGAGAGATAGACGCCTGTAGCAGTGCTCCACTATTCATGAAGCTTCCACAGCTATTCATGAAGCTATTCACTATTCATGAAGCTTCTCACAGATGGGGACTATGGGTAAATTTACTAATATTTGTCATTCACTATGTTTTCTCATCAGTTATTAAAGTTTTGTTCTTTTAACTTCTGTATTAGTAACTTAGAGAAGTATAACTAACTGATAGTATGTGTTTATATATACTTAAACTTTGTTTTTAGTTTTCATAGAAGTAGTTGTGGTCAGATTAACAGCCTCTCATTTTTTTGGCCACATGATCCAGAAGCTAGCACAGTGAATAAAGCATAACACTTTCAAGTATGAAGTCCCAAGTTCAATCCTCAACATCACATGTACTAGAGTAATACTCTAATTCACTCTTCTTTCTCTTTCTTTAATTTTTCCTTCTTTCTCACTCTTTAATTAATAAAGCTGTTTTTCATTTACTTATTTCAGAGAGAGAAAGAGAGAGGGAGGAGAAGGAGACCATATTACCAGAGCTTCCTTCAATGTAGTAGGAGTCAGGTTCAAACCTGAGTGACACACATAACCACTATCCAAGTGAACTGTTTTACCACCCCTAATTAATATAAATATATATGTGTTTGGGGGGCGGGTGATGGCACTCCTGGGTAAACACACACAAAGCACACACAAAGCACACACATTACAGTGTGCAAAGACCCATGTTCAAGCCCCTGGTCCCCATCTGCAGGGGGGAAGAAGCTTCATGAATGGTGAAGCAGGGCTGCAGGTGTTTCTCTGTCTTTCTCCCTCTCTATCTCCTTCTCCCCTCTCAATTTCTCTGTCTCTATCCTATAATAAATAAAAATAAAATAAATATTAATATTAATATATGTGTGCGTGTGTTTTTAACTGGCCAGGTATTAAGTCCCCATAACATTCTAATAAATAGATGGATGTGTATTTACAAAGTATATACAAATGAATATACAAATATAAATATCTAAATAATCTATAATTTAAAGACAGAACTTAAAAACTGAACTAAGAAGGGGTGAGATAAAATTAATTGCTGAAAGTTTTAGGACTTTTTTCCTGAATGCCAGTGAGCATCTTATGGACCCTCTGTGGAGATCACCAAATTGAACTTGCTTGATGAACTTGATCGTCTGGGCTTCTGGCACAGCAATGAAGCCTCTGAGTTTCTTATGTACTCTATTTTCTGTTAGAATATTTTGGGAAAACTGTAAAGAAATTATTGAGATTGGTATTTGGAGCTCAGGTTATTGAGATCAAGACTTTCAAACAATAAAAAGAATGGCAAAAATTCTTTTAGCACTCATAAGAAACAGAACCATCTTGAATGGGAAACACCCTGACCTGGAATCAGTAGGGAATTGAGCTTAGTGACGGAAGATCTTCCAGTGGTAGCAGGTAAACATATTATTTATTTATTTATAATCAAAATTTCTCTCTCTCTCTCTCTCTCTCTTACCAGGACACTGTTCAGCTCTGACTTATGGTGGTGTGGGGGCTTGACCTGGGGCTTTGGAGCCTCAGGCATGAAAGTCTGTTTGCAAAACCCAAAATTTGTCTTTATTTTATTTTATTTTATTTTATTTTATTATCCATGATTATCGCTGGGGCTTGGTACCTGCACCACAAATCCACTGCTTCTGCAGGCCATTTTTCCCATTTTGCTGCCTTTGTTGTTGTTACTATTGCTGTTGTTGTTGGACAGGACAGAGAGAAACTGAGAGAGGAAGGGAAGACAGAGAGGGGGAGAGAAAGATAGACACCTGCAGACCTGCTTCACTGACCACTTGTGAAGCAACCCCCCTGCATGTGAGGAGCCGGGATCCTTAAGCCGATCCTTGCATTTAGTGCCATGTGCAGTTAACCTGCTGTGCTACCACCCAGCTCACTGTCTTTATTGCTTTTTTAATATTTTATTTATGTATTAATGAGATAGGTGGATAGATAGATAGATAGATAGATAGATAGATAGATAGATAGATAAATAGGGACTAGAGCAAAGCATCATTGGCATATGCCATGCCAGGGATTGAATCAGGACCTCATACTCTCTGAAGTTCAACCTCTTATCCATTGCACCACCTCCGAGGCAACTTTTATTATTATTATTATTATTATTATTATTATTAATTTATGTATTCATGAAAGAGAAGAAATTGGAACACTAACTGGACAAAAACACAAGAAAACAGTAAAAAAAATATGTGCTTCCATGATTGTGAATAAGTTAAACTATGCCAGTTCAGTTTTCTCTTTCAGAAAATGTGATAAAAGTAATATCAAAAGAGAGTAAGAGGGAGGGAGAGAGAGAGAGAGAGAGCTGGAAGAGGCTGGGCAATAAATAAGTTGCCCTTTAAGGTTTGGTAGAACTCATTAGTAATACCATCTGTCTCCATTTTTAGATGTGCATATTAACATGAATTATTGTCTTCTTTAACAAAACTGAGACCATTCCCACTTATCCAAATTGTTGTCTTTATTCCATTTCCAAGTACCTTTTGGTATTATCTCCAAAAACATTGTTCTTTTAATGAATGTGTTCCAATATGTAGATGTGTTGCGAGGGAGAAGCAGGTTCCCACTGTCTGGGAGCAGCCTGGAAGGGTTATTGGCCATGATAGGGGGTGAGAAAAGCAGGTTTCCAGATCCAGTGGAGTGTTAGTCACAGTGGGCTTCCCAGCCTGGGTCTGTAATGATAATTGCCACAAAGAATCAGTGAAACCCTATGAGTCAGCATACTGATCTTCATTTGCAGAGAAGAAGCAGGAGAGGTGCATAGGCATACAGAACACCACAGACAGTGATCCTGGCTTCTAAAGGCCTACTTAATGAATCCAACACTCCCAGCAGTTAGCTTTCTTTTTCCTTCTTTTTCCTCCTTCTTTCTCTCTTTCTTTCTTTCTTTTCTTTTCTTTTTTTATATTTATTTTATTTACTTATTCTCTTTTGTTGCCCTTGTTGTTTTATTGTTGTAGTTACTATTGTTGTTGTCGTTGTTGGATATGACAGAGAGAAATGGAGAGAGGGAGGGGAAGACAGAGAGGAGGAGAGAAAGATAGACACCTGCAGACCTGCTTCACCGCCTGTGAAGCGACTCCCCTGCAGGTGGGGAGCCGGGGTTCAAATTGGGATCCTTATGCCGGTCCTTGTGCTTTGCGCCACCTGCGCTTAGCCCGCTGCGCTACAGCCCGACTCCCTTTCTTTTCTTTTCTAACAGAGAGAAATTGAGAGGGTAAGATAGATAGATAAATGTGTAACACTACTTCACATTCACAAAGCTTCCCCCCTGCGGGTGGGGACCAGGAGCTTGAACCTGGATCCTTATTCATGGCAATGTGTGCACTCAGCTGGGTGTGCCACTGAGCAGCTCCTGTAAGGGCAAGTACTTTTTATAGGCATTTGGTAGACCTAAATGGGAGCAGATTAACCCCTTATGCTATTGCTTCCCATGGTTGGCCAGCAGCAATGGGTAGTTCTAGGCTGGTTTATTTGTTTGTGTATATTTATTTATTTTTATTTTTTACCAGAGCACTTCTCAGCTTTGGCTTGTGGTGGTGTGGGGTTTGAACCTGTGATCTCAGAGCCTCAGACATGAAAGTCTGTTTGCATAACCAGTATGCTATCTCCTCTACTCTGCTTTATTTATATATGATCCATCTCACAATAGTTGCTTTTGTCCTGAACAGCTTGTGGGCATCATGTTGAGGAAACCCTTCCCATATGGCCCTAACCTATCCCTAACATGTGTACCTTTATTTGATGAATATCTTATTTATATCCATTTCCAACATTTTCCCCTTTGTTTTTTATTTTTAAAAATTTATTTATATTTTTAACAGAGTAGTGTTTAGCTCTGGCTTATGGTAGTGTGGGGATTTTGGACTTCAGAGACTCAGGCATTAATGTCTCTTTGCATAACCATTATGCTATCTACCCCTGCCAACATTTTGCCCTTAAAAAATGTATTTGTGGTCTGGGAGGTGGTACAATGGATAAAGTTTTGAACTCCAGTCCCCAGCAGTACATGTACCAGAGTGATGCTCTGAGTTTCTTTCTTTCTTTTCTATCTCTCTTAATAATAAAATATTTTAAAATGTTTATTTGGGGAGTCGGGAGATAGTGCAGTGGGTTAAGCGCAGTGACTTAAGCCACATCATGCAAAGCGCAAGGACCAGCATAAGGATCCAGGTTCCAGCCCCGGGCTCCCCACCTGCAGGGGAAGTCACTTCACAAGCGGTGAAGCAAATCTGCAGGTGTCTATCTTTCTCTCTCCCTGTCTTCCCGCCTCTCTCCATTTCTCTCTGTCCTATCCAACAAAGACCGCAATAACAACAACAATAAAACAACAAGAGCAACAAAGGGAATAAATAAATAAATATTTTTTTAAATGTGTTATTTATGGGAGTTGGACAGTAGCGCAATGGGTATAAGCACAAGTGGCGCAAAGCGCATGGACCAGAGTAAGGATCCCGGTTGGAACCCCCTGGCTCCCCATCTGCAGGGAAGTCGCTTCACAGGCGATGAAGCAGGTCTGCAGGTGTCTGTCTTTCTCTCCCCTTCTCTGTCTTCCCCTCCTGTCTCCATTTCTCTCTGTCCTATCCAACAACGACGACAACAACAATAAAAATAACAAGGGCAACAAAAGGGAATAAATGTTTTTTAAATGTTATTTATTTGATAGAGACAGAGAAATTGAGAGAAATGGGGGGATAGGAGGAAGAGAGAGACACCTACATCACTGATCCACTTCTCATGAAGCTCCCCCCTGCGGGTGGGAACTGGGGGCTTGAACCCCAGCCTTTGCACATTGCAGCGTGTGTGTTCTACCAGGTATACCACAACCTGGCCCCCCAACATTTTGCTTTTGTAGACAATGTTACAATAAAAGTAAATGGGCAATTTGTCGTTTTTTTCCTGAGTAGCTTCATGAGAGAAGTGAATTTGCTAATGTGGAGACTTGAAATGTAAAAATTTTTGTTAGGTAATATCAAATGGCCTCCCCCCCCAAGACATTACCACAAAAACTCTCTATTTTAAATTTTATTTATTTATTCATGAGCAAGATAGGAGGAGAGAGAGAAAGAACCAGACATCACTCTGGTACATGTGCTACCGGGAACTGAACTTGGGACCTCACACTTGAAATCGACTGGGCTACTTCCTGGACCACAAAACTCTCAAAAGAAGATTGTAAGTATTTATTTTCTCATACCACTTCAGCAGTAAAAACATGGTGTTTTAATGTATTTTAAATTTTAAAAGTTAAAAAAAATACATTTTACTTTGCCTACAAATGTAAATATACAGGAGTCGGGCGGCAGTGCAGCAGATTAAACGCACATGGCGCTAAATTCAAGGACTGCCATAAGGATCCCGGTTGGAGCCCAAGGCTCCCCACCTGCAGGGGAGTCGCTTCACAAACGGTGAAGCAGGTCTGCAGGTGTCTTTCTCTCCTCCTCCCTGTCTTCCCCTCCTCTCTCTATCTCTCTCTGTCCTATCCAACAACAACGACATCAATAACAACAACAATAATAACTACAACAATAAAAAAGGTAACAAAAGGGAATAAATAAATAAATATTAAAAGAAAGCAAATGTAAACATGCAAGTGTCTAGTGCAATTGAAAAATTCCTTCATATATTAGTTGACCATTTATATTTGTGGAAGCAATGATTTTTACAATTATATTTCTTTTTAAATTTGTTTATGAGAGAGGGAAAACAAAAACAAAACAAACAAACAAAACCAGAGCATCATTGTGGCACATGCAATGCCAGGAATCAAACTTGGAACCTCATTTTTTTGGTTTGTGCTGTCCTTGCTTATTTTGGTTTCTGTGACTTATTTTACTAGAGCATTGTTCAGTTCTAGCTTGTGGTGGTGTAGGAGATGGAACTTGAGACTTTTGAGCCCCAGGCATGAATATATTTTTGTATAACCATATTTTCTTCTTCCTGCCCCCATCTATTTTTAACTTTATACAAATTTGCAAGCACACAAAAGAACTGTTCTTCAGTTATTAAAATATTTAACAAAGCCTGGCATCCCTGTCATCTCGTGCATTGATTATATATAGTGATAACCTGATATATGTTACAGATATATATATATACATATATATATATATCCAAACCTAGACACCCTGCAGCAACAGAATTGCAATTACTGATTCAGGCCACGAGATGGCAGACTACAGTCATATGTTGCTAAATACTTTGTTGTTGGATGCCTTTTACTATCGAATAAAATATATTGAATTGCCTGAAAAGTCATGACACATTTTTGCATAGAAAAATACATCATGATGGCATAGAAGGACTTAGTGGGGGTTGAATTATTACGTGGAAAGCTGAGAAACGTTATACATCTACAAACTATTGTATTTTACTGGCGACTGTAAACCATTAATCCCCCAATAAAGAAATTAAAAAAGAAAAAAATATATAACATTTAATGTAAAAACTGAAAAAAAATACATCATGACTTTTCAGACAACCCGATATTATGTTTCCTTTTGTATTTTCCCCCATATAGATTTTTAATTTTTAATTAGCTTTATTTTTATTTATTGGATAGAGACAGCCAGAAATCAAGAGAGAAGGGAGTGATAGAAAGGGAGAGAGAAGCAGCACCACTCTCAAAGCTTTCACCCTGCCGGTGGGGACAGGGGCTTGAACCCAGGTCCTTGTGCATTATAACATCTGCACCAGAACCCGGACCCCCTATAGATATTATTTTGTCAGAAAGCACTGAATAGCTCTGGTTTACGGTGTTTCCAGAGTATAAAGCTATTGTATAGATATATTCATTATGCTATATCTTCATTCCTTGCTCTTAAGAGCTCCAAAAATAATGTTTTATTTTCCTACCCCCAAATATTATGTTTTGATTAAAATTTTTTATAACTTGGGGGTCGGGCGGTAGCGCAGCAGGTTAAGCGCAAATGGTGCGAAGCACAAGGACCAATGTAAGGATCCCAGTTCGAGTCCCAGGCTCCCCACCTGAAGGGGGGTCGTTTCCCAAGCAGTTAAGTGGATCTGCAGGTATCTATCTTTCTCTCCCCTCCTCTATCTTCCCCTCCTCTCTTGATTTCTCTCTGTCCTATCCAAAAACAACGACAGCAGTGACGAAAACAATAATAACAACAATGATAAAAAAACAAGGGTAGTAGTCCAGCGATAGCCCAGCAACTGAGCGCATGTGGCGCAAAGCTTAAGAACCTGCATAAGGATCCTGGTTGGAGCCCCCGGCTCTCTACCTGCAGGGGAATTGCTTCAAAGGTGGTGAAGCAGGTCTGCAGGTGTCTATCTTTTTCTCCACCTGTCTTCCCCTCCTCTCTCCATTTCTCTCTGTCCTATCTAACAACGACAACATCAATAACAACAATAATAACTACAACAACAATAAAAAACAAGGGCAACAAAAGGGAGGGGAGAAACAAGGACAAAAATAAGGGAAAAAATAGCCTCCAGGATCAGTGGATTCACCGAGCCCTAGCAATAACCCTGGAGGCAAAAAAAAAATATATATATATATATCCTATGGTCCAAAAGGTGGTGCAGTGAAGAAAGTATTGGAGTTACAAGCATGAGGTAGCTCACCATTAGAGTGTCTTCAGAGGTTACACGGGCTCCTATACTAAATATGAATATATATGGGCCCTGGGTCAGATCAATAAGGTAAATAGTTAACTGTATTTATATTTTTTTTCTTTGTTTGGGAACTACTCTCTGTCCTAATCCAGCTTTCTAGTCTTACTCTCAATTCTGACACCATTTTCCCAGACAATATTTTTATGTCACCTGCAAGTTAGCTATTAAGCTCAAGCAAAAATTACTAAAGTCATGGGCCCCCTAGGAACATACCTAAAATAAACTTCCTAGCTTTTTTCCACCCTAAAATCTCTATTCTCATCAGGTCTATTCCTACTTTTTGGTTCCTGTTTATAAAACGGGTTATCCTACTTCATATCTTAACTGCTGTTCAGCCACCAAGTTGCAGATGCTACTGTGATTTCCTCTTCACCTTCCTGAGCAGACAACCTCATCAATGTGCCCTGGGACCTCACCTCTCCAGAGAGCTCTACTCGGGAAAGATAGATGACAGGATGGGAGTATGGGTCAACCTGCCAATGCACAACTCCAGTGGAGAAGCAATTACAAAAGCCAGATATCCCACCTTTTGCAACCCATAAAGAACTTTGGCCCTTACTCTCAGTGAGGGAGACATGTTAGGGGAAGATGATCAGAGGGCTCTGAAGTCCAATTCCATCAGGACTCAAGAGAGAAGAGGGGAAAAAGGAAAGGACAGTCAGAAGTAGTAATAGATGTAGGTGTGACTTAGAAAGGAAGATTTTTATTTATTATTTATTTATTTATTTTCCTCCAGGGTTATTGCTGGGCTCAGTGCCTGCACCATGAATCCACTGCTCCTGAATTCCATTTTTCCCCCCTTTTGTGGCCCTTGTTGTAGCCTCGTTGTGGTTATTATTATTGCCATTGTTGATGTTGTTCATTGTTGGACAGGACAGAGAGAAATGGAGAGAGGAGGGGAAGACAGAGAGGGGGAGAGAAAGATAGACACCTGCAGACCTGCTTCACGGCCTGTGAAGCAACTCCTCTGCAGGTGGGGAGCTGGGAGCTCCAACCCGGATCCTTTCGCCGGTCCTTGCGCTTTGCGCCACATGCGCTTAACCCGAAAGGAAGATTTTTTAATGTAACTTTCAACACCTAAACATTTCTTGATTTGTTTCAGCCTTCAACTGGAAAACTATATGATCAATATGTAAAATTTCTGATGGGTTATGGCTACTGCTTTGTTTTATAAAGAAACATTTTTCAGAAATTAGCTTCTTTTTGTGTGAGTATGACTTTATTGAGAGAATGTTGGTTTTCAGTAATGCTGTCGTGAGAGTACATTTTCACATTTTCCCAAGATAGGTGTCAGTACATCTCACCCTCCACCAACCTGTCACCCTGTTCTACCAGAGGTACTTAAATTCCCAACACTACCTTAACATTCCTCCTTTCCCCATTCTGAGTTCCCAGATCTACTGCAATAGACAACAGTCCACTGAGAATTCATCCTATATTGAATAATTTCTTTTAAAATTTTATTACCTCTATTTATTTATTGGATAGAGACAGTCAGAAATTGAGAGGGAAGGGAGGGATGGAGAGGGTGAGAGACAGAAAAACACCTGCAACATTGCTTCACTACTTGTGAAGCTTTTCCCGTGCAGATGGAGACTGGGGGCTCTAACCTGGGCCCTTGAGCATTGTGACATGTGCACTCAACCAGGTGTGCCACCACCCGGTCCCAATTGAATAATTTCTATTTGAACTTAATTCATTAAAATTGATTTTTTTGGGGGGGGTCGGGCTGTAGCGCAGCGGATTAAGCGCAAGGACCGGCGTACAGATCCCGGTTTGAGCCCCTAGCGCCCCACCTGCAGGGGAGTCGCTTCCCAGGTAGTGAAGCAGGTCTGCAGGTGTCTATCTTTCTCTTCGCCCTCTCTGTCTTCCCCTCCTCTCTCCATTTCTCTCTGTCCTATCCAACAACGAACGACATCAACAACAACAGTAATAACCACAACAAGGGCAACAAAAGGGGAAAAAATGGCCTCCAGGAGCAGTGGATTCATGGTGCAGGCACTGAGCCCCAGCAATAACCCTGGAGGCAAAAAAAAAAGATTTTTATTAATTTACAAAAATAATGATTAGTTTCTTCAAAGTGGACATCAAACCCATGACAGTTTGTAAACTAATAAAATGAGAAAGATAGGCAGCTCTTGAGGTGGCACAGGGGATAACATCTTGAACTCTCAAGTATGAGGTCCAGAGTTCAGTCCCTGGCATTTCATGTGCCAAAGCGATGCTATGGTCTCTCTCTCTCTCTCTCTCTCTCTCTCTCTCTCTCTTTCCTCTCAGGAGGAAAGGAGGAAAGGGGAAAGGAGGAATGTTAAGGTAGTGTTGGGAATTTAAGTACCTCTGGTAGAACAGGGTGACAGGTTGGTGGAAGGTGAGATGTACTGACACGTATCTTGGGGAAATGTGAAAATGTACTCTCATGACAGCAATACTGAAAACCAACATTCTCTCAATAAAGTCATACTCACACAAAAAGAAGCTAATTTCTGTGCAAGGACCCAGGTTCAAGCCCCAGGTCCCCACCTGTAGGGTGAAAACTTTGCAAGTGGTGAAACAGTGTTGCAGATATCTCTCTGTCTCCCTCTCTAGCACCCCCTTCCCTCTCAATTTCTGGCTGTCTCTATCCAATAAATAAATAAAGACAATTAAAAATATAAAGGAAGAAAAAATATGAGACTATAACAAGGAGAGGGGACATTATAGAAGCAGTTTTTGGACAGATATAATTATTGGATACATGCCTTTTGTATTCTGATTTTTCATAACTCAATTTGCTCATTTCTGCTTTTATTTTTGACAGTCCCCCTTTTTTCTTATTTGCCTATAAGATATTATTCATTTCCTTTTCTAGATTTTTGGGTTGATTTATTACATTTATCATGTTTTTCTAATTATGATTTATAGCTGTAGCATCATTTCAAACATCTGTACTGTTTTAGTCTCTTTTAAGCTAAAGTTTCTGCAGAAATTTAAATGTGCATTTAAAATAGTACTTTATATAATTCAACCAGCTTTTCTAGGATTTTAAGATTATATTCTATACCAATAAACTTATACTAGCTTAGGTTGAGGAACAAAAAAACCTGCAAAGTCCCACTGACTCACAAGATAGGTTCTTTGCTCTTTGAGATCTTTATTTCAGACACAAGAAACAGTCTTTTCTGTGAGGCTCACCAACTCAGCATTGGATGTCTCTTAAAGTTCCCTCTCAGACATGGAGCACAAATCTCTTCTGCATATATTCCACTGATCAAAGCAAGTCATATGGGTAAATTGGATAGCAATGAACAAAATGGTGAACATAGTTCTTTCCTTGTCAAGGCACCAAATAATAAGGAACGATAATATAATCTGTCTGTGTTATCCCACATAATGCTGCAACCAAAAAATATTATCCTTGCATTAGTATTAATGTAAAATTCTACTTTGTTGTTGGATTACACCTGAGGCTTATCATTATAGTATTTTTTTCATTTTAAAATGCATCTTTCTTTAAGAACTAAACTCTTTGTTTCCATTAATGTATTTTGATATAAAATCATTTGTGCTGATCTTGTTTTGTAGGTCAGAGTGACTACTGTGGGTTATAAGAAGAAAACAGTGTTTTCTTAGCTTAGCCTACAGATGTATGTAAGACCCAATGTCTCTCTCTCTCTCAGAATTCACCAGGTGCTGCAAGTGCTTCTGCAAGAAATTTTGTGTTGCCCAGAAAGATACTTCTTGGTACCTACCCAGTCTGGCTCCTATTCAGTCAATTAAGAGAGAGCATGTTGCCTTTGAGTCTACAGTGCTACAGATACTACAGAACAGTGCTACTTTGTATATCTTGCATCACTAGATACTCTAGGGATTTCACTTTTTTTCTAATTAATTGCCGTCGTTATCCAGAACTTATACAAAGTATAGTCATAAAAGGTTCCAAGTTTCTAGGACATTGTTGGGTACAGAATAAGATAATTAATATACTATATCATACTCAAAACTACTGTCCCAGCCATAGTTTATTTCTTTTTTCTTTTTTTTTTTATTTAAGAAAGGATTAATTAACAAAGCCATAGGGTAGGAGGGGTACAACTCCACACAATTCCCACCACCCAATCTCCATATCCCACCCCCTCCCCTGATAGCTTTCCCACTCTCTATCCCTCTGGGAGCATGGACCCAGGGTCGTTGTGGGTTGTAGAAGGTGGAAGGTCTGGCTTCTGTAATTGCTTCCCCGCTGAACATGGGCGTTGACTGGTCGGTCCATACTCCCAGTCTGCCTCTCTCTTTCCCTAGTAGGGTGGGTCTCTGGGGAAGCTGAGCTCCAGGACACATGGGTGGGGTCTTCAGTCCAGGGAAGCCTGGCCGGCATCCTGATGACGTCTGGAACCTGTTGACTGAAAAGAGAGTTAACATACGAAGCCAAACAAATTGTTGAGCAATCATGGACCCAAAGCTTGGAATAGTAGAGAGGAAGTGTTAGGGGGATACTCACTGCAAACTCTAGTGTACTTCTGCTTTCAGGTATATATTTTGCAGTAGTTTATGGATACGTGTGAACATATGTTCTCTCTCACAGAAACCGATGTATATCTAGGTTTTGGGACTTTGTTAGAAAGTGAACCACCTGAGATGAAATTAGAGTGTACAATAAAAGGAAAGGTCTCACCCGAGTAACGAAGCTGAAGGGTTGTCATTCCACATGTGAAGTCTCTGGACACAGTCTGAGGTGAAGCATGTTGAGGTGGCAATCGTTGCGTTGGTTAGGTTGTGATCAGCAGATGCAATATTATTTGATATGGATTGGGAGAGGCATATGGGAAAGTGGGCCCTATCCAAGGGTTGCAGGACTGGGGGAAGTAGGCGCTCTATAGTGGAGATGTGAGGTTCCTGCTGTATTAGGGTTCAAAAAGACAATCGATAGTTAATGTTATCATCACATTATTTGGTAATTGGGTTAACTTTGAAAAGTCCTTTTGTTAGGGGTTGCTGTACAGTACCCAGTATCTTGTATACAGATGTGCTATTGGTTGCTTCTGATCTACTTGGTCTAGGCTTTTGAGAGAGTCCGCATATCAACTACACAGCCTATATATTAAAAAGATTCAGTCTGTGTTTTAAAAAACTTCGAGACATACAATTAATTTTCCCCCTCTCATATTAATTAACTAGTGATTTATATGACTACATTTTACTAGGAGTGTACATAAACACCATTCCCACCACCAAAAGACTGTGACCCATCCCTCCCACCCACTCCCACCCCCCACTGGCCCGGGAAGCTGCATGTCTACCCCTCACCACAGGGTTTTTACTTTGGTGCCATAGTTTGTTTTTGAATCAGCTTGTATTTCTCTCTCTAATGCTCCACCTTCCTACGTCCCTTTTTCCCAGTTCCTCTCCCTATGCCATTCATACTAACATAACCTTTAATAACCAATTCCCACCCTGAGATCTCTGTGAAAACTAGTATAACTCAGGCACCAGGTCTTTATTGTGATCACACAGGCATGCATTGTAAACCATTGCCTTTCCTTATTTTAAAACAGTTTACCACCATAATCACACACATAATCTTAACCATTAAATTGCACCCCCACCCTGTAGACTAGGAGAGCACCTTACTGCCCCCATGTGCTGGAAATATCCTATAATCTTTGTACTCTTTCTGGTGTACCTTGATTTCTCTATACATTTCCCACTTCCAAGTTAACTCAATTGCAGTGTTAAATTTATGAATATGAAGTAAAAACTAGCCTAAAACAATGAGAACAAAATAGGCCTTACCATGAAAAAAGTAATTTATTCTCCTACTTTCTCCCAGCCCCAGTCTGATGTCCCAGCAGGGACCACTTTGTATTATTTCCATGCCAAGGTGTTTTTTTTTAATTGAACTAATATTGGCTTATAATCTTATACAGGCTTTTGGTATATAATATATTAAGTTAATATCTGTATATACTACATTGTATTCATCACCAGAGTTCTAGTTTTTATCCATCAAATGACCCCTTTATCCATCTTACCCAGTCCATTTCTCATAACTACTGTTTTTGTTCTTAACTTTAAAGAGTTCGTTTTACTTTGTTCATTAATTTATTTTGTTTCTTTGTGTGTCACATCATAAAATGTCTGTCCTTTCTCATCTTTAAGACTTTTTTGTTTCCCTAATTTGAAAGTTCTGTTTCTTAATTTGCTTACATCATGTGTTATAACTACCTTTCAGTCAGTGACAGGATATTTGATAGTTGTTCCTAAATCTTATTGCCTAATGAATGACATTGTAGATCATTTCAATATCATAGAATTTAATATCAGCAGTCTCATACATTATATGAGAGTTTACCATGTCTCCTTGATAGCATCATTTTTCCTTGTTCTTTATTTAATCTAGTGTTGTGTTTAATATAGTCTCTAAGAGTACAAGATCCACTAGTTATATTCCATTTGCACAATGAATGAAATGGCCTAACAAGGTGTTTCTCAGAACTATTCCCATCTTTAAGACATACATACTTACATGATGAAATTATTTCCCCTCTTCTAACTCTTTTCCTTATCTTCCTCCTGCTTGTTGTATTTATACCTTTAATTTTAAACTATAAGGCTTAGTGGGCTGGCAAAATAGCTCACTTGAATAGTGTATTCTGCTTTGCCATGTAAGTGACCCAGGTTTGCTTGTTTTACTAGAGCTCTGCTCAGCTCTGGTTTATGGTGGTGCAGGAGATTAAATCTGGGCTATTTATGTCATTACGCTATCTCCCCATCCACCACCATGACCTGAGTTCTAGCCCCACCCTCACTGCATTGAAGGAAGTTTCAGTACAATGGTCTCTTTTACTGTTTCTGTCCTTCTACCTGTATGTCAGCTAGAAAACAAGGGCTCGGGAATAAATTATAAAAATTAGTATTTATATTTTCTTTAGCAACTTATTTTTAAGTTTTTTTTTTTTTTGTTTACAGTCTGCTTCTAGAAATTGAAAGCCACAGGGCTGGGTGGTGACACATCTGGTTGAGCACACATATTACAATGCACAAGGATTCAGGTTTAAGCCCCCAGTCTTCACCTGCAGGGGAGAAGGAGAAACACCTATTCTCCTGCAGGTGTTTCTTTACCTTTCCATCTCTTTCCATCTCAATTGCTCTGTCTTATCAAATAAATAAATAAAGATCAAAAGCCACTAACAATTGTTATTATACCTATGTAAATGTTGTGGGTAGAAAAATTAGATACTAGGATTATATTTTCCTTTCCAGTGATGCTCTACAGAACATGCAAAAAACTGTTCAGACTTAAGATTATAGTGTTTTGCTTAGCTAGTTTGATTTTGTATTTTTTTTAAATATTTATTTACTTCCTTTTGTTGCCCTTGTTTTATCGTTGTAGTTATTATTGTTGTTGTTATTGATGGCATCCTTGTTGGATAGGACAGAGAGAAATGGAGAAAGGAAGGGAAGACAGGGGGAGAGAAAGATAGACACCCTGCAGACCTGCTTCACCCCCTGTAAAGCGACTGTCCTGCAGGTGGGGAGCCAGGGGCTCCAACCAGGATTCTTACACTGGTCCCTGCACGTTGCACCACATATGCTTAATTGTATTTATTTTTATTAACGCTGAAAATCTTGATTCCAACTACAATAATGTGACATGAGTACTGAGAGGTTTATTTTACTCACTAAAATAAAGTTTTATTTTAAAAAATATCAAAACTGGTTTGGGGAAATAGTGTAGTGGTAGCACATGGGATTTGTAACAGTAGTAAGTCCTGGATTTGATTTCTGGCACTACCAATAGAAAAAGCTGAATGTTGGTCTGGTAAAAAGGGGGAAAAAACAAATTAAAAAGATTTATTAAAACCTTTAGAAAGCATTGAATGAATTGTATAATAAGTGCCCGTGTATCTTTTAGCTAATTTCATAAATATGGTTAACATATTTGCTGCATTTGCTTTATCTATCTTTTGTTTCTGCTGAGTCACTTAAAAGCACATTGCAGACAACATGACAAGTTACCACTTGCATGTTTCTCCTAGGACACACATTTTCTTGAATAGCCATAATCTGTTATCTGATTGTTGAAAAAAGAAACAGACCCAAAAATGGAGTCTGTATGCCAAATCCCACCAAGATTTTAAAAGCAATCTAATTTTAGTTTCAGCCTCTCCCCAGAGTTGAATTTTTAAACTAATCAATCTGAAATTTCCAGGTTAGTGCTGGTGAAGTAAATTGTTAAAACTCTTTCTCCCCATAATGGAAGATTGCTTGCTTCTCATGAAATAAACTTTCTTTTGCTAATAACCTGGACACTCTCTTTACAAGTATAAAAACCTCCCATTTGGTATAAATCCTGATAGTGTCCAGTGCCAAACACTGTCACACCATCTTTTGGCAGGAAAAGGAAAGGCTTTCTGTTGAACTTGCAGTGGAGGCAGGAGTGGTGCTCACATCAATTTACTTGCCCCTTTGTTTCAAAAACCTTTTACACGGATGGGACAGAGTGCTGAACAACCAGATGAGTTCTAAAGCAGAACTCATCTAAGGTATGGGAACTTGAGTATATCAGGTTACCCTGCCCCCTAGATTTTGACTTTTTGGATCATAATTCCTCCTAAATAATTCCTCCTCTGCGAAATTCCTCCTAAAGTAAAACTTAAAACAGATCTTATTATTCTAAAGGACCAAGAAAAACAGAAAGAGTGAAGGGTATGAGTCTCTAATCTTTCTTTCATTTTTCTAAATTCAGTTTTAGCATATTGATTGTTCCTTGCAAAAATCATTTCTTTAAGCAGTGCACTGAGAGTTATTCCCCCACTAGTCCAGTTTATCAACCTCAGGTCATCTGTGCCTCCAGACTCATGTCATGAAGGCCTGTCTCTTTGACATTATGGTTTTGTTAGGGTATGGTAAGGACCAGAGAGGGCCATGAACCCTAACTTCACTGTGACACAGAATTTTTTTTTACTACATTTTTTTGAAAAAAATTTTTTTTAACTTATCTTTATTTATTGGATAGAGATAGCCAGAAGGGGTGGGGGGAGGGATAGAGAGGGAGAGTGAGTGACAGCTGTAGCACTACTTCACCACTCCTGAAGATTTCCCCCTGCAGGTAGGGACCAGGGGCTTAAACCTGGATCCTTTTGCACTGTAATGTGTGTGCTCAACAAGGTGCACCACCACCCAACCCCGCAACACAGAATTTTTATGAACAAGAATCTTTGTTTTGTCCCCTAAGAGGGGAGAGAATTTGGATGACACCGGAGGAAATCAGGCTTTGTTTCCCTTACCTGAGAAGAAAGAAGGAAGGACATCCAGAAATTGTAATAGGTGTGAGTATGCCTTAGAAAGAAAGTGAAGGCAGGGTCTTAGAAGTGCAGAAAAGGGAGGTCGGGCATAGTATACCGTGTTAAGCGCACACATAGTGCAAAGTGCAAGGATTCCAGGTTCGAGCCCCTGCTCCCCACCTGCAGGGAGAGTCGCTTCACAAGCGTGGGGGGGGGGGGTCGCTTCACAAGTGGTGAAGCAGGTCTGCAAGTGTCTTTCTCTCTACCCCTCTGTCTTCCCCTCCTCTCTCAATTTCTCTCTGTCCTATCCAACAACAGCAGCAACAACAATAATAATAACAACAACAGTAATGGGAAAAGATGGCCTCCAGGAGCAGTGGATTTGTAGTGTAGGCACCAAGCCCCAGTGATAATCCTGGGCCGGGGGGAGGGTAGGGGGGTAAAAGATCAGCTTTACTGTCATTTGGGCCTTTTCACCCATGCATGACTCATTACCAGTGCCTTGATTTTTCCTGAATAAAAGCTTAAAATGACTGAAACTATGATCTTCTCTGCAATTTTTTTGGAATGAGACCATAGCAAACTAGATATCATGTAGGAGAGACTCTTGGCTTCTTTCTCCTTCAACAGCTTCATTCCTCTCTCTCTCTCTCTCTCTCTCTCTCTCTCCATATATATATATATATATATATATATGTGTGTGTGTGTGTGTGTGTACATATATATATATATATACACATATATATACATATATATATATACGTGTATATATATATATGTATATATATGTGTATATATATATATATATATATGTATATATATTTTTTTTCACCAGGGTACTGCTCAGCTCTGGCTTGTGGTGGTGCAGAGAATTGAACCTGTGACTTTGGAGCCTCAGGAATGAGAGTCTGTTTGCAAAACCATTATGCTATCTACCTCTGCTCCCCTTCAACAATTTGAGTACTGCCTTTCTGTCTGCTAGATGCTCCTTGACACATGCGTTGTTGAATAAAGATAGTTGTATCTTCAAATTTATTTAGATAAATGTTGTCTTTTAGCAAGACCCAATAAATTATCAGATTGGGGCTGGAGAAATGGTATAATGGTTATGCAAAAGATTGTCATTGCCGGGGGGCCAGCCCCAGCAGGTTATTAGGGTCAGCCTGAAGGAGGAGGGGCGTCAGCGAAGAATGTAGGATGAGAGACGAGTGAGTTGATGCTGAATCAAGCTCAAGCAGACATCTCTGTCTTTCTTAAGCAGAACTTTATTTTTATAGTCTCATAAGGCTTAGATCATTCAAACAAAAATCACCAAAGTATTGATTATTAAAACAAAAATCACCAAAGCTTTGATTATTGAAACAAAAATCACCAAGTAAGAACAGCACAGGTAGGGAACACCTCCTGCTTTGCGGAACATTTACATTCCAGGGGCACTTTCTGCCCTAGAGATCACATCACCATTTCGATGTCTTTTGTTTTTCCTGTACCTGTGTGCTAGGCAAATGTCCTATTGATTAAGATTAATATTCTACCTTTTATGCCATTCTCTTGGCCCTATGCATCAGAAGACAATGGTTTATAGAAAGTTCAAGCTTGTTATGTTTCTAGGGGCCTTAAATAAATTGAACAGCCCATTTTTCATAAAATCTGTTCCATTGTTTGATCAAGGAGCCTTGTTTTATTTTGTTCCACGTTAAACTCTCTAGCTAGAATCCGTCCTCTGTGTATGCTCACTATGTGACCTAGGTTCTTGTGTGCTATTCCTGCATAAGGAGGTGGGAGCATAGTGGTGGATGGTAGATTAAAAGGCCCATTGTATCTAGGGAGGTACCATAACTTTCCATTAATTATTTATGTTATGTAAGGTGGCCCCACCACTGTGGGAACCACCAATCTTTCTCTATATTTTAGGGGGAATACTAAAGGAAGTGGTGTAGATAAAGGGGAAAACATTTCTTCCTATTGGGGCCTCCTGAAAAATTCCGCATTACTGATATTGCTTGTTCCATTATGTTCAATCTTACAGAGTGCAGTGCAGGTTTTGTCATTATTTTTGTCATTTGGTCAGGCTCTGAGCCTGACCATAGGTAAATATTATTAAGACCACACAGAGCTTAATCATAGAAAAAGGTGAGATGGTTTCAGTTTGGCCTGGAGAGTCCAGCCGTGTTGAACTTCCTGTGAAGCTGGTACTGTGTCAAGCAGCTCGAATGGCGGCGCCTGCGACATGTCATGCCTGAGACTCCAAGGTCCTTAGTTCAATCCCCATACTACCACAAACCAGAATGGAGCAATGCTCTGGCCTCTCTCTGTATCATAAAAAAATAACTACTTATGAATAAATTAGCATAAATTCTATAATATCTATGAAATAATTCATATCCAAATTTCCTCAACTATTCCTTCAAATGTCCCTTTTCTCTTTTCTTCTTTTTCTTTCTTTCTTCCTATCTTATTATTTCCTTTCCTCTCCTTTTCTCTCTCTTTTTTTTTGATTGCCACTAGGATTATCACTGGAGCTCAGTGCCAGCACTACAAATCTGCCTCTCCCTGTAGCCATTCTCCGCTCCCTTTTGTTTGTTTCTTTTTATATTTTATTCAACAATACAGAGGGAAACTGAAGAGGGAGGGGGAATTAGAAAGGGAGAGAGATAGACATCTGCAAACCTGTTTCACCACTCATGAAGTGTCATCCTGCAGGTGGGGAGTGGGTGCTTGAATCTGGGTCCTTGAACATGATATAGTGTGTGCTTAACTGGGTGCATGACCTCTTAGCCCCTGTCCCTTCTTTATTTTATTTTTTAAGTTAATATATTTTTCTTTCTGACAGAGACAGAAATTGAGAGGGAGAGATAAAGACACCTGCAACACTGCTTCACTGCTTGTGAAACTTCCCCTGTGCAAGTGGCAACTGGAGGCTTGAACCCAGGTCCTTATGCATGGTAACCTATGCTTTCTACCACATGCACTACTACCCAGTACACCAAATGACCTTTATAGCTTTATTTTCTCATCATAATTTAATATAGGTTTGCTCATTGTACATAATGTATTTCTTTTTTTATATTTATTTATTTTCCCTTTTGTTGCCCTTGTTTTTTATTGTTGTTATAGCTATTATTGTTGCTGTTACGGATGTTGTCGTTGTTAGATAGGACAGAGAGAAATGGAGAGAGGAGGGGAAAACAGAGATGGGGAGAGAAAGGTAGACACCTGCAGACCTGCTTCACCATTTGTGAAGCAATGCCCTTTCATGTGGGGAGCTGGGGGCTGGAACTGGGATCTTTCTGCTGGTCCTTGCGCTTTGCACCACACGCACTACCTCCTGACTCCCACATAATGTATTTCTTATGTCTCTTCCTTTATTGTTCCTTGTTTTGTTTTCAAGACACTGACATTTCTTTGTGTAATGTCCTACATTCTGGATTTACCTACATCGTGATTAAATTCAGGTTAAACATTTCTAATAGGAATATTATAGAGGGGCTGGGGCAATAGCATAGTGGTTCACACAACACATTCTCATGCCTGTGGCATCAGAAATCACAGTTTCTGTCCTCAGCAACAACATAAACCAGAGTTTAGTAATACTCTGGTCAAAAGAATAAAAAGAATATTGTAGAAGTATGCACTTTCCATTTCATCACATCAGAAGACCCATATTGCCAATTTGTCTCATTTTCATGGTGTTACTGATCAACATGATGTTGGCTAGATTTCTTCAGTATAAAGTTACCTGTTACTTTTTTTTTCCTGTTCTGAGTTTTTTATATTTATTTGTTTTTATGTGAGAGAAGGATATAGGAAAGAGACCAGAGCGCTCAGCTCTACTATTATGGCAATGCTCCAGATAAAACGTGTAGGGGGCGGGTCAGTAGTGCACATAGTGAGAAGCTCAAGGATGGGCACGAGGATCCAGGTTCAAGCCCCAGGGTCCCCATCTCCAGGGGGAGAGGGGTATTGCTTAAAGCAGTGAAGCAGGTCTGCAGGTGTCTTATCTTTCTCTCCCCCTTTGTCATCCCCTCCTCTCAATTTCTCTCTGTCCTATCCAACAGCAACAACAACAATAACAGCAAAACAACAATGGAAAAAAGATGGCCTCCAGGAGCAGTGGATCTGCAGTGTAGGCACCAAGCCCCAGCAATAACCTGGAGGCAAAAAAAAAAGATTGAACACGGTAGCCTCCTGGGCCTCAGGAATGCAAGTTAGTGTTATAAACAACAATGCTGCAGAGGACTTCCTGATAAGCTTTATGCAAATATATAGGTGAAACCTACATGAATTCAGGAAGCAAAATTTCTAGGAATTGATGAAATCTACATGAATTGCAGGAAGCAAAATGAAAATTTTGGTAGATATTTCAATATTGTTGTCCCAAAATGGTAATACCAATTTAGATTCCCACTATCAAACTGACACTGAATTGCCAATTTTCCCATTCTGCTGTTATTGGTTTAGATTGACTATCTCTATCCACCCCCAAACACACACACTCTAACACTATGTCTGAACTCCCACAATGCTTTTTATTTTATTTTTTTATTTAGTTTCCCTTTTGTTGCCCTTGTTGTTTTTTTAATTTTTATTGTTACAGTTATTATTGTTGTTATTGATGTCATCGTTGTTAGATAGGACAGAGAGAAATTGAAAGAGGAGGGGAAGACAGAGAGGGGGGAGAGAAAGATAGACACCTGCATACCTGCTTCACCACCTGTAAAGAGACTACCCTGCAGGTGGGGAGCCGGGCTTGAACTGGGATCCTTACGCCGGTCCTTGAGCTTAGCGCCAAGTGCGTTTAACCCGCTGCGCTACCGCCGGACTCTTCCCACAATGCTTTTATTCCCGTTGAAGCTTATAGGCTTCACTTTTCTACTCTCCCTTTTCTACTTCCTCACTTTGTATTCCATAGCTTGTTATTATAATTACTCTTTTGCATATTCTCTTAAATCTCCTTAAACTCTCCTTTATGACTAAATTTCAGTCTCAGTTAAACCCAGTCCTCTTTCTGTATTTTTTATTTTTTACTTAAAAAAATATATATATAGGGGCCGGGTGGTGGTGCACCTACTTGAGCATACATGTTGCAGTACTCAAGGACCTGGGTTTGAGCCCCCCGGTCCCCACCTGCAGGGGGAAAGCTTTGCGAGTGGTGAAGCAGGGCTGCAGGTGTCTTTCTGTCTCTCTCCCTCTCTGTCTCCCCCTTACTCTCGACTTTCTGGCTGTCTCTATCCGATAGATAAATAAAAGATAATAAAAAATTTAAAATATATATATATACATATATATTTATATATACATCCACAGTTGTTAGAAGATTTTTAAAGTATATAATGTGCTTTTTTTCTTTCTTTCTTCCTTTCTCTTTACCAGAGCACTGTTTAACTCTGGTTTATAGTAACTGGGGTTTGAACCTGTGATCTAGGGTAACATTACATAACCATTATGCTCTCTCCCCAGGTGTTATAAAATACAATAAAAAACTCCAAAATTCAGATGCCAGAGAAGAGACCAGAAAGCAGTGACCAGTGAAGTAGGAGAAGGACAAATATGACAGCCTGATAAGAAGGTGCATCCCACTCAGGATTCAGGGATCCAGAAATGGTGATCTAATTAGTGCTTACCAAGTAAATATAACACAAGAATTTCTTTCCCTACATGAAAGTATAGAATGACTGAAGATAATTGACAGATAAAAAGTGTCAGACCTTTCTTGTTAAAAATAATTCTTGTAGATTTTTTTTTTGCATAATACTGTCATTATTGGGAAAATTGTGGGTTGAATAATAGCCAAGTGTTACAATCTGGACCTTTTTTTTTTTTTTTCGTCATCTCCAGGGTTTCAGCACTCCAGGTTGACTTTTTTCAATAGGAACAGTGAGGCAGAGAGAGAAAGAAAGAGAGACAGAGAGAGAGAGAGAGAGAGAATTTATAGCACTAAAGCTTCCTTCAGTGTGGTGGTGGTGGGGGCAGATTTGAACCTGAGTTGTGCACATGACAAAGCAGAGCACTACCCAAATAAGCAAATCTTGACAACTCTATACCTTTACTTTTAAAACAAAATTATACACACACATTTTTTTTTTCTTTTGCCAGAGGACTGCTCAGCTCTGATTTATGGTGGTACTGGGGATTAAGCCCAGAACGTTGGTGCCTCAGCCATGAAAGTCTTTTTGCAGGATTTTGTTTCATACTCTCAGAGGGGGAGAAATGTTAAGGGAAAATAACCATAGGGCTCTGAACTCCAATTGCATCAGGACCTGGAGAGAGAAGAGAAAAAAAGGAAGGACATTCAGAAGTAGTAACAGGTGTAGGTGTGACTTAGAAATTAAGAGATGGCTGAACCATAGGAAAAAAAGGGGCAAATATATATAAATGTAGATGTCCCATGTTTGTGACCTTGGGAGAACTAATGCAGTTTCCAATGGAGCAGATGGAAACATAGAATTCTGGAGGTGGGACTGGTGTGGACTTAGACCCCTGTTATCTCGTAATTTTGTAAATCAATAAAAAACTAATAAAAAGAATATATAAAATAAGTTAATTTTTTAAAAAAAGAAGAAGAAAGTTAGGGGGCAGGTGGTGGTGCACCTGATTAAGTGCTCACGTAATAGTGTGCAAGGTTGAAGCCCTTGGTCCCCACTGCAGGAAGAAAGCTTCACTATAAGTGTCTCTCTGTCTCTCTCCCTATTTCCTTCCTTCTTAGTTTTTCTGTCTCTATCCAATAATAAATTAATAAAGAAGAAAGTCTTTTTGCATAACTGTTATGCTATCTCCCAGTCTCTGTTTTTTAAATATTTATTTATTCCCTTTTGTTGCCCTTGTTGTAGTCTCTGTTTTTATGAGAGAGGCCAGAGTACCACTCAGCTCTGGCATATGGTGGCATTGGGATTGAACCTGGGATTTAGTTCTGTTTTACACTACTGAAGTGAATATCCTTGTGTTACATAACAGTCCTCCGGGGTCATATTCTCATCCCTTAGCTGCTAGGAATATCAACTACTATTGGCTCACACCCACATCCTTTTCTGGGAATATCCTTTGGCTGTAAGGAGCTGCCTCTCTTAAAAGTTACACCTTCTGCTAGGAAGTAGCCCATATCAGATGATTTACTGAGGTAGAAATATAGGCTCTGGTTCCTTGCTTCAGTTTGGGGCTTTGTCTGAAAGATCATCTTGCTCCAGAACTCCCCATTGAATGACTGAGGTTTCAACTGAAACCCCACTGGGCTGAATTCTGCATTGCCCAATCTACCACCTTTGAAATAATTTTCCACTTTACTATCCTATAAAATTTCAATATTGTCTAATGCTAAAAGAGGCACAACATTCTTTAGCATTAGAAGAGATCATTTATGCTCACACCATTCTCCTCAATCCCACCCCCTACCTCCCCCACACAGATATAGGGCCTGCAAAACCAAAGAATCTTCCAAACACTCAAATTGGGAACAAATAACTGGAGAATATGTTTACCTAAAGTTTTTACAACCTCAAATACTAAATACCTCCTCCTCAAGGCAGAATATGATTAACTTGTTCTCATTTAGGACAAGAACCAAAGATACCAACTTTGGATCATTTGCATGTAGAATTTCACGTTGTTACTAATTTTAAAAGCCATCCTTGCTTTCTTCTGTCAAATGGTTTGATTGTGGATCACATTCTTTCACCGACAGCTGGTGTATTCTAAGTCAATTAATCAACATGCATTTATCAAACACCTGCTGTGTGATCAACGTCATTCTTGGAGAATTCATGCTGATTAAATTCTCTGTAAAACAATTAAGAAGCTGTATCTCATTTCTGCTCTGCTACCATTCCCACCCCCAATCCACACAAATGAATTCCAGAACCAAATAGATATTCTTTTTGTGTCAATTTACTTTTTTGAATTATCTAAACCCCTGCTCTATTCTGTTGAAAGCTGATAACAATTTGACCAGTTATGATTTTTCTAAGATAGTCAAAGCAGTTTTTCATAAATGTATATCCCTCTGTATAATTATGCTCTCTCATGTACCTCCTTTTAAAGAAATTTGGTAAGATTTTGTGTTCATTATTTTAAAAATTAATGTTATTACAAGTAACAAAAGCCAGCTTGAAATGATCTGAGAGAAAGCTAAAATTTGTTGAATTAGGCTCACAGAATCCAAAGAACTGACCACCAATCAAGTCTGTAGAAGGAAGACAAGGAAGCTCTGGGGAACTGGACAACAGCTGCTCAGGAACCTTCCTTTTGGAACTCTGCCACTACATAAATCAAAGCCAAACTTCTCTGGCTTTTGTGTATTTCAGTTCCAAATTCAAATTCTGGGCAGACAGAATCTGATTAGCTAGGCTGTGGTGAGAGGTCTGCTGCTGCTCCAATCATGGAAGACCAGGAAACAGATTCAGCAAGCTGTATATAGCTTGGTTTAAGATAGAAGTTAGTAGCCACTTATGGCTATGGGACATTTAATATATGGATAATAGGACTGAAGAGTTGAAATTTTCACTTTGTTTAGTTTGTATTAGTTCTGATTTAAAAATTAAAGTAGGGCCGGCAAGATAAATAACTTGGATAGTGTATTTGCTTTGTCATGGACATATCCCAGGTTCCAGCCAGTTTTCCCCCACCCCCTCCAACTCCCATCATACTGAGGGAAGCTTTAGTGCTGTGGTTGTCTCTGTACTTCTACCTGAAAAAGTCAGCCTGAAGTGGTAAATATCTAATGATGACCAAATAAAATAAGATAAAATTAAATTAAAAACTAAAGCAAAGAGGGGTCAGGTGGTGACACACCTAGTTAAGTGCACACATTACAGTGTACAAGGTCCCAGGTTCAAGGCCTTGGTACACACTTGCAGAGAGTAATCTTCATGAGAGGTAAAGCAGGGCTGCAAGTGTCTGTCTCTTTCCGTCTCTATCTCACTCTCCCCTCTCAATTTCTCTCTGTCTCTATCCTATAATAAATAAATAAAAATATTGTTTAAAAAAACCTAAAGTGAGGGAGTCGGGCTGTAGCGCAGCGGGCTAAGCGCAGGTGGCGCAAAGCACAAGGACCGGCATAAGGATCCCGGTTTGAACCCCGGCTCCCCACCTGCAAGGGAGTCGCTTCACAAGCGGTGAAGCAGGTCTGCAGGTGTCTAGCTTTCTCTCCTCCTCTCTGTCTTCCCCTCCCTCTCTCCATTTCTCTCTGTCCTATCCAACAACGACAACAACAATAATAACTACAACAATAAAACAACAAGGGCAACAAAAGGGAATAAATAAAATAAATATTTTTTTAAAAAAAACCTAAAGTGAAGCAAACATTTCCATTACTGTACACACAATTTTTTTAACACCAAAACTTTATTCTTGGCCAAAACAGCATGCAATACAAATCTTCAAAGTTTTAAAAATAATGGTCAAACACAAAATTTAAATATGTTTATTGTCTACTGGATCATACGAAAAAAAAAAAGAGAGGGAGCAGATAGTGTGATATTTGAAGGATAGTAAGAAATTACATTTATTTGTTTACCCTCTTAAAAATTTTTATTTATTGGGGATTAATGGTTTACAGTCAACAGTAAAATACATCAATTTATACATGTGTAACATTTCTCAATTTTCCACATAACAGTTCAACCCCCTCTAGGTCCTCCTCTGCCATCAACCATTATATACCACTTTATTATTTTGCTTCTTCTTCTTCTTCTAGCGTTTGCCCGTCTTCCGTAGCTAGTCAACAGCATCAGGTTGAGCCTGATGTAAAGTTTCCAGACCTCCTTTGAATCTGGAGAGGTGGCAGTCATTGACTATGTGGGTCATAGTCTGTCTGAAGCCGCAGGGGCAGTTCGGGTCGTCTCTGGCTCCCCAGTGATGGAACATAGCGGCGCACCGGCCATGGCCTGTTCGATAGCGATTGAGGAGGGCCCAATCATAACGTGGTAGGTCAAAGCCGGGTTGACGCTTGCAGGGGTCTGTGGTGAGGTGTTTGTTCTTTACCTCAGCTGACTGCCAACTCTGTTTCCAAGAGACTGGAACAGAGAAGTTCAGTGTAGGCTTAGGGGACCAGATTGGGTGACGAGACATCAAGCGTTGAACAGGGTGGGCGAAGATATCCGCGTATATTGGCAGGTCCGGTCGAGCATAGACGTGGGAAATGAACTTAGATGATGCCGCATCCCAACGAATATCTGGCAGGGTGATGTTGCTAAGAACTGGCAGCCATGGAACCGGGGTGGAACAGATGGTTCCAGAAATTATCCTCATGGAGGAATATAATTTGGAATCGACCAAGTGGACATGGGGGCTGCGGAACCATACTGGGGACAGTATTCTGCAGTGGAATGCCAGAGATGATGATCGTAGTGTGGAAGCGCTCGCGCCCCATGAGGAGCTGGCCAGTCTTGCAATGATGTTATTCTTCACGCCCACCTTTGCTGCAGTTTTTATGAAATGTTTGTGAAATGACAGAGTGCGATCGAGAGTAACGCCAAGATAGACTGGCTGGGCTTCATGCCGGATTCTCATATCGCCAAGCTGCACATTAAGCTCACGCGAGGCCGAGGCATGGTGTAGATGGAAAACAGATGATACCGTTTTTGCAGTGCTAGGAATTAGTCGCCATTTTTTACAGTAATCAGATATCAGAGACATGTCTTTCATGAGTGTTTCCTCGAGGATGTCGAACTTTGATGCCTGAGTTGCACAGCAGATGTCATCGGCGTAGAAGAACTTCCTTGAAGAAGTTTCTGGGAGGTCATTGATGTAAATATTAAATAGCGTAGGAGCCAGAACAGAGCCCTGGGGGAGGCCACTTGAGACAAGTCTCCATCTGCTAGACTTGTCACCCGGATGTACCCGGAATCTTCTGTTTTGGAGAAGAAACGATATAGTGTTGGCCACCCATGGAGGCAGGCATCTTGAGATCTTGACCAGGAGACCACGGTGCCAGACCGTGTCATAGGCTGCTGTGAGATCAACAAAGACAGCACCCGTCTTTAAATTCTTCTGGAATCCATTTTCAATGTAAGTTGAGAGGGCCAGGGCTTGTTCGCAGGTAGACTTCCTGGGCGGAAACCAGCCTGGGCAGGTGATAGGAATTTCTCTGTAAGATGAGAAATACGTGGTAGAAGCAGCCTCTCAAGGAGTTTGTAACACAGAGAGAGGAGAGAAATTGGTCTATAGCTGGCAGCCAGTGTTGGGTCTTTCTTTGGTTTCAAAACCGCTATGATCTTCGCACAACGCCAAACTTTGGGCATAGACTCAGATTCCAAGATGTGGGACAGGAATAAGCGAGCCACTTCTTTGCCGCGGGGCCCAGGTTAAGAATGAGTTCTGGGGTGATGTTATCATAGCCAGCAACTGTTCCCGGTTTAACCCTCTTCAAAGCGCCTTCCAGTTCAGACAGTGTAAATAAAGGGAGAGAGTTTTGGAGATGGACAAGATAACCGGAAGTGGGATGACCATTCATGGGAAATTTCTCTTTTCCAGACTGGGTCGATCTTAGCACGTCCAACTTGAGTTAGGTGACTGGCCACTGAGTTTGGAGATACGGGAGGATGGGAGACGGGAGGGGGTTGGCTATCAGCACCCAGTCTGTGAAGAAGCTTCCAGGCATTCCTACTTGAGTGGGTGAAGTTCAGACTTTCCGTGAGTTGTTGCCAGCGGGCTTGGCGCGCTGCATCCAGGGAGGTAATGAGATGGTCAGCCACATCTGGGTCGCCCAACTCATCATACTGCTTTGCTCACATTCAGCATCAAGACAAGGTGTATAGTTAGCACGTCTCCCACAAGGAATGGCTGGGGAAGCTGCTTTGAAGATGGCTTGGTGGAAGCGCCTGTAGGAATCTTCAGAGGGGATAGAGTTAATTGGAATTACAGGAATAGATTTGTTGGTAAGATCACTGAACAGACGCCAGTTTGCTTTCCGAAAGTTCCATCTTAGTTTCTCTGAGCACAGAATCAGTGGGAGCTGGAGACCAATGTGGATGATAGCTGGGCGGTGATGACTGTGCGGGAAGATCTTGAGAACTTGTCTCGTAGCAGGAAAGGCTTGGCCGTTGACTGTGCTAATCCAGCATAGGTTGGGTGACGAGACTTTATTCCATCTAGCACTGTGAAAAGAGCCTGGTTGTTTGGGATCGTATAATAGGGAGATGTCATTCGCTGAAGCCCAGTCGGCTAAGATAGAGCCGTCAGCATGAGTGGAGGAATATCCCCAGTCTTGGTGATGACTATTAAAGTCTCCAATGTAAACGGCTGGGTGATTTGGGCTATATTATTTGCTAAAATAATATTTCACTATAATTTTAAAAATGTACCATCTGAGTTGAGATAGATCCCTAGTATAAACAAACAAAATCTTATCAGATTTTGAAAACAGTGTCAAAAGGTCAAAGGTTTCATTATTAATTGCATTTATATCAGTCACCTGCCAAAATAATAATAATCCAGATATCTTCAGTTAAATAAAAAAATAGTTTGACCTACAATTACTTAATTTTAACCTTTTTTTTTTTTCCCCCAGAGCACAGCTCAGGTCTGGTTTGTGATGGTATAGGGGATTGAACTTGGGACTTGGACCTGGGAGTCTTAGGCATGAGAATTTTGGGGGGTGGGGATAGATGACATAATGATTATGCAAAAAGACTTTCATGCCTGAGGCACTATGCATAATGGTATATATATCTATATTTAATTGCCACCCAGGATATATATATATATATTTATTTACTAAACTGGAGAAATAATAGCATAATGATTCTGTAAAAAGACTTTCATGCATGAGGCATCAGAGGTGCCAGATTCAATCCTTAGCACCACCTATAAACCAGAGCTGAGGTATACTCTTGGGAAAAAAAAAAAGAAGAAAGACAGATAGCTACTAGAAGATTATAAAGTGCATATGTGATACACTGTATTTCTACTGGATAGTACTCCTCTGTAAAGCTACCAATAATCTATTTCTAAGGACTAGAAGCAGTTCTAAGATGCTAGATAAAAGTTCTGAGCATATGGCATTATGAAGAAGTCAACTACACAATACAAAACAAAACATAGAGATTTCTGTGGTGATCTTGTGTACCTGATAGAAGAATATATCTATTCAGTGAAATTTGGCTATTTTGGATTCAACTTCCGGAGGCGGAGCTACGAGCAGCAAATCGCTGTCTCTCCTCTCCTCTCCTCTCCTCTCCCGGATCAACTAGGAATACCAAAGGAGACCACCCGGACTGAAACAAGACAGGACTAGAATGACCACAGGAACCCAGTAAATCACCCATGAGTACAAACACGCATGGCTGGTGACAGAGAGGAGAGAGGGGCCTAAGGAGAGATTAAGTGACTGCTAACAGTTCAACAGTTTATCAGTGGAGACACCACCTCCAGTCTGCTCCACAACAAGGGGACTGCTGAAGGGAGGAAAGGACTCCCCAGAGACTCACCAAGTGCAACTCTGAGTCTCCATTGCTACTACCCTCAGAATCTGGAGCAGCAACAGGGAGGGACACCAGGGGACAGAGATTTAACTGGGAAACTCAGGAGAAGACCTATACCTCGGTGGCATAGCTGAGGGGCTGTGAAAGTCTCTTTGCATAACCACTGGATTATCTCTGCCACACCCTGCTTTATCTCTTGGTCAGGAGTCAGTGATTAAGCTAAGAAGCCTATTGATAGTTTAAAAGCCCTCAGGCTCCCATAGCCTACAGGGAAGAAAAAAAAAGAGGCTTTTACACCACTGAGCTCCAACTCAGGGACTGAAAAAACTTCCACCACGGTAAACCCTTTAATTAAATTACTTAGACAAAAGTCAATCCAGGCAATAGTGATCAATAATTTGAAAAGTACTGATAAAGGGAACTCATAACATAGTATATAAAATGGTTAAAACAACAAGAAAAAATATTGGAGACTCGAACCAGGACAAGAGTCCAGCTAAAAGTCCTCCAGAGGGTGAAGCACAAAACAACGAGTTCAACATCCAAACATTAGCTAAGGAAATAATAACAGGAGTGAGTAAAGAATTTGAAAAAATTGTAATCAGAAATGCAGGAACAACAAATGAGAATATGGAAGAAAATTCTAATTATCTCATGGTTATTAGAGAGCTGAAAGCTGAAATCGCTGAGCTAAGAAGGCAACTAGCTGAACAAGCTAAAATAGTATCAGAGCAGGGCAACAAAATAGATGAACTCCAGAAAGCAGTAGAGGGCAGAGAGAACAGAATCTATGAGGCTGAAAACAGAATTGGCAAGATTGAGGATGAATTAGAGACAACTAAAAAAGAAGTAAGAGATCTCAAAAAGAGTTTAAGAGATGCTGAAAACAACAACAGAGTCCTATAGGATGACTTCAAAAGAAACAATATACGCATTATTGGTTTACCAGAGGAAGAAAGAGAAGGAGAGGAAGAAAGCATTCTGCAGGCCATAATAGCTGAAAATTTCTCTAGTCTAGACAACACCAAAGACATAAAGATTCAAGAAGCCCAGAGGGTCCCAAACAGAATTAACCCAGACCTAAAGACACCAAGACATGTCATACTTAGAATGGAAAGGAATAAGGATAAAGAAAGGATCCTCAAGGCTGCAAGAGAAAAACAAAGAGTCACCTACAAAGGAAAACCCATAAGATTAGCAGCAGACTTCTCCATACAAACACTACAGGCCAGAAGAGAATGGCAAGATATCTATCGAGTGCTCAATGAGAAAGGCTTTCAGCCAAGAATACTATATCCTTCTAGACTGTCATTCAGACTAGATGGAAGCATCAAAACCTTCTCAGACAAGCAACAGTTGAAGGAAGCAACCATCACCAAGCCTGCCCTGAAAGAAGTTCTGAAAGGTCTCCTATAAACAACCAGACCACCACAAATAGGACATATATCAAAACACTCTAAAACTCTACAAGAATGGCGTTTAAATATCTTCAATCTTTGATATCAATAAATGTCAATGGCCTGAATTAAAAGGCACAGAGTAGGAAGATGGATCAGAAAACACAACCCAACAATATGTTGTCTACAGGAAACTCACCTAACTCAACAAGACAAACACAGACTTAAAGTGAAAGGATGGAAAACTATCATACAAGCCAATGGCCCACAAAAAAGGGCAGGAACAGCTATTCTCATATCTGACATGATAGACTTTAAAATAGATAAGATTAAAAAAGATAGGAATGGACACTACTTAATGCTCAGAGGATCAGTCAATCAAGAGGACTTAACAATTATTAATATCAATGCACCCAATGAGAAGCCATCTAAATACATTAAACTTCTACTGAAAGAGCTATAGCAATATATTAACAGTAACACAATCATAGTAGGGGACTTCAACACCCCACTATCTCAACTTGACAGATCATCCAGGAAGAAAATCAGTAAAGACATAAGGGAGCTAAATGAAGAGATAGATAAACTAGAACTATTGGACATTTTCAGAGTCATTCATCCCAAGAAACTGGAATACACATTTTACTCAAATCCACATGGATCATTCTCAAGGATAGACCATATGTTAGGCCACAAAGACAGCACCAGCCAATTCAAGAGCACTGAAATTATCCCAAGCATTTTCTCAGACCACAGTGGCATTAAACTAACACTTAACAATCAACAAAAGATTAGTAACAGTCCCAAAATGTGGAAGCTCAACAGTACACTTCTTAACAACTTCTGGGTCAAAGAGGAAATCAAGGAAGAAATCAAAATGTTTCCAGAGTTCAATGAAAATGAAGACACAAGCTATCAAAATATTTGGGACACAGCTAAAACAGTCCTAAGAGGGAAGTTCATAGCTATACAAGCACACATTAGGAAACAAGAAAAGGCACAAATAAACAGCCTGATTGCACATCTTAAAGACCTAGAAGAAGAACAACAAAGGAATCCTAAAGCAACCAGAAGGACAGAAATCACTAAAGTTATGGCAGAAATAAATAACATTGAGAATAGGAAAATCATACAAAAGATCAATGAAAGTAAATGTTGGTTCTTCGCAAGAGTAAACAAAATTGACAAACCTTTAGCCAGACTCACAAAACAAAAAAGGGAGAAGACCCAAATAAATCGGATAGTAAATGAAAGAGGAGATATCACAACAGACACTGCAGAAATTCAACATATCATGCGAGGCTTCTATGAACAACTATATGCCACCAAGCTAGAGAACCTGGAAGAAATGGACGATTTCCTAGATACCTACCAACTTCCAAAACTAAGTAAAGAGGAGGTGGATAACATGAACAGGCCCATCACAGCTAATGAAATTGAAACAGTTATCAAAAATCTTCCCAAAAATAAAAGTCCTGGACCAGATGGTTTTACAAATGAATTATACAAAACTTTCAAAGAAGAACTAATACCACTACTTTTAAAAGTTTTCCAGAAGATTGAAGATACTGGAATACTCCCTGCCAGCTTCTATGAAGCCAACATCACCCTGACACCAAAAGAAGACAGGGACACAACCAAAAAAGAAAACTACAGACCAATATCTCTGATGAACATAGATGCTCAAATATTGAACAAAATTCTAGCCAACCGGATACAGCAGTATATCAAAAAGATTGTTCATCATGACCAAGTGGGGTTTATCCCAGGCATGCAAGGTTGGTTTAATATACGTAAATCAATCAATGCGATCCACCACATCAACAAAAGCAAGACCAAAAACCACATGGTCATATCAATAGATGCAGAGAAAGCCTTTGACAAAGTACAACATCCCTTTATGATCAAAACACTGCAAAAAATGGGAATAGATGGAAAATTCCTGAAGATAGTGGAGTCTATATATAGCAAACCTACAGCCAACATCATACTCAATGGTGAAAAACTGGAAGCATTTCCCCTCAGATCAGGTACTAGACAGGGCTGCCCACTATCACCATTACTATTCAACATAGTGTTGGAAGTTCTTGCCATAGCAATCAGTCAGGAGCAAGGAATTAAAAGCATACAGATTGGAAGAGAAGAAGTCAAACTCTCCTTATTTGCAGATGACATGATAGTATACATGGAAAAACCTAAGGACTCCAGCAAGAAGCTTTTGGAAATCATCAGGCAATACAGTAAGGTGTCAGGCTATAAAATTAACATTCAAAAGTCAGTGGCATTCCTCTATGCAAACACTAAGTTAGAAGAAATTGAAATCCAGAAATCAGTTCCTTTTTCTATAGCAACAAAAACAATAAAATATCTAGGAGTAAACCTAACCAAAGAAATGAAAGACTTGTGTACTGAAAATTATGAGTCACTACTCAAGGAAATTGAAAAAGACACAAAGAAGTGGAAAGATATTCCATGTTCATGGGTTGGAAGAATCAACATCATCAAAATGAATATATTACCCAGAGCCATCTACAAATTTAATGCTATCCCCATCAAGATCCCAAGCACATTTTTTAGGAGAATAGAAAAAAATGCTACAAATGTTTATCTGGAGCCAGAAAAGACCTAGAATTGCCAAAACAATCTTGAGAAAAAAAGAACAGAACCGGAGGCATCACACTCCCAGATCTCAAACTGTATTATAGGGCCATTGTCATCAAAACTGCTTGGTACTGGAACATGAATAGACACACTGACCAGTGGAATAGAATTGAGAGCCCAGAAATGAGGCCCCACACGTATGGACATCTAATCTCTGACAAAGGGGCCCAGACTATTACATGGGGAAAGCAGAGTCTCTTCAACAAATGGTGTTGGAAACAATGGGTTGAAACATGCAGAAGAATGAAACTGAATCACTGTATTTCACCAAATACAAAAGTAAATTCCAAGTGGATCAAGGACCTGGATGTTAGACCACAAACTATCAGATACTTAGAGGAAAATATTGGCAGAACTCTTTTCTGCATAAATTTTAAAGACATTTTCAATGAAACAAATCCAATTACAAGGAAGACTAAGGCAAGTATAAACCTATGGGACTACATCAAATTAAAAAGCTTCTTCACAGCAAAAGAAACCACTACCCAAACCAAGAGACCCCTCACAGAATGGGAGAAGATCTTTGTTGTTAAAATTCGGCGGCTCCAGCCGGCCGGGCTAGCTTCAAGGGCGGGTAACAGAGACGACCAGAGACATACAGCTGGGCAGGGAAGCTGTATTTCTTTATTCAGGAACAACGATTCATAAACTAAACCAAACTAATCACCAAACAGAACTCTGCTGTCTCTTTGCGGCGGCGCAAGCACTCTCTCTTACTCTGGAACTCAGGAACTCTCTCTTACTCTCAAACTCTGAAACTCTGGCACTCAGGAACCCTCTCCCTGGAACTCTGGCGGGGTTCCTTGGGGCGGGGCCAAGCGGGCCCACGAAACTAACTGGACTGATCCAATTCTCTTGGCGGGGGAGAACTACCCAATGTAAAGCATACAACAGATCTTTACATGCCATACATCAGATAAGAGTTTAATAACCAACATATATAAAGAGCTTGCCAGACTCAACAACAAGACAACAAATAACCCCATCCAAAAATGGGGGGAGGACTTGGACAGAATATTCACCACAGAAGACATCCAAAAGGCTGAGAAACACATGAAAAAATGCTCCAAGTCTCTGATTGTCAGAGAACTGCAAATCAAGACAACAATGAGATATCACTTCACTCCTGTGAGAATGTCATACATCAGAAAAGGTAACAGCAGCAAATGCTGGAAAGGGTGTGGGGTCAAAGGAACCCTCCTGCACTGCTGGTGGGAATGTCAATTGGTCCAACCTCTGTGGAGAACAGTCTGGAGAACTCTCAGAAGGCTAGAAATGGACCTACCCTATGACCCTGCAATTCCCCTCCTGGGGATATATCCTAAGGAACCCAACACATCCATCCAAAAAGATCTGTGTACACATATGTTCTTGGCAGCACAATTTGTAATAGCCAAAACCTGGAAGCAACCCAGGTGTCCAACAACAGATGAGTGGCTGAGCAAGTTGTGGTATATATACACAATGGACTACTACTCAGCTGTAAAAAATGGTGACTTCACCGTTTTCAGCTGATCTTGGATGGACCTTGAAAAAATCATGTTGAGTGAAATAAGTCAGAAACAGAAGGATGAATACGGGATGATCTCACTCTCAGGCCGAAGTTGAAAAACAAGATTAGAAAAGAAAACACAAGTCGAACCTGAAATGGAATTGGTGTATTACACCAAAGTAAAAGACTCGGGGGTGGGTGGGTGGGTGGGGAGAATACAGGTGCATGAAAGATGATGAATGACATAGTGGGGGTTGTATTGTTAAATGGGAAACTGGGGAATGTTATGCATGTACAAACTATTGTATTTACTGTTGAAGGTAAAACATTAATTCCCCAATAAAGAAATAAATTATTTAAAAAAAAAAAGTTCCCCAACCAAGAAAAAATAAATAAATAAATAAATATTTTAAAAAAATAAAAAATGAAAAAAAAAGATGTAGGAAAATGAAAAAAAAGAAATTTGGCTATTTTATTACAATATTCATTATATTATTAAGGAGCAGTGAAATCTGTTATCTTAGGTTTTAATAATTTTTTTGAAAGAAGAAAGTAATACAATATTTTGTTACAAAGACAGCTATAGAAAAAGAAGTAGAAGGTGCCTGTCATTATCCCTTGTGGGAAAAATCAAGATTCCCAGATTAAACAGGAAGCACTCTGATTACTTTTTAGAAATTGGAAGGGGCCCTAAAACACTATCCAAATTAGAGCTCCACTCAGGATCCCCCTCTCCAGTGATGGTATGGAGAAACATCAAACTTCTACTGCACCACCTAGAGCATAAAGACCAGGCATCACAATAAGATATTGATTCAAGAAGAGTTTGCAGTACTGTGTAAGTTGAGTAAAGCTACAAAGCTATTACAAAAGATGTCTATGGCATTCACGGATTCCAGTAGCTAATCATGTTAAGGGAGAAAATGGAATTGTCAAGGTAACTAGTGCCAAGTCAAAGGATACAGACAGACACGAAAGCTAAGAGGACTTTACAAGAGACGACCACTGCATGCAGTGTAGTGCAGTCCTATAAAGTCTCTGGAAATTCTTGAAGCAGTTGCTATAGCCCCCAGACGAGCAGAAGGCTGAGACAGTAGAGGGCCAAGAGGTCAGAGAACCTAGACAAGAAATAACAGAAGGATGGGGCTGAAGGTCAGCACAAGGTCAGGGGGGAGTCATTAGAGGAGGCTGACCCAAATTGAAAACAGTCTTAGATTTCAGGTCAGTGCATCTGGATGCAGGCATATGGTTGGTGTTTGAGAAAACATAAGCCTAAGTCATCCTAGGAAATTATTAGTACACTGTCAGTTCTGTTTCTGTGCCAAAAGATTTATGTAGAGAGCCTGCAGGGGCAATCGGATAAGGATCACAATCAGAGTCATGGTTACCACAGTCCTCAAAGAAAGGCAAAGCTTGAGCTGGGGTGCTAGTGTCCTTACCACAGGAAACAAACTTTAATTATGTTACTACAAATTTTCTTCCAACCAACATTTACTTTTTTTTTTATTGATTAAAAAGGCAAGTTGATCTGCAGGGGAGTTGCTTCACAGGTGGTGAAGCAGGTCTGCAGGTGTCTATCTTTCTCTCACCCTTTCTGTCTTCCCCTCCACTCTCCATTTCTCTCTGTCCTATCCAACAACAATGATAACGTCAACAGCAACAACAATAATAACAACAAAACGGGAAAAAATGGCCTCCAGGAGCAGAGAATTTGCAGTGCAGGCACCGAGCCCAAGCAATAAACCTGGAGACAAAAAAGGTTTGGAGGACATAGAAGAACAACTTGGCACATAACAAGACAGAAGGATACAAAATAGGCATTCAGATGTATGAAGCACTTATACACCAAATTGAGTTGCAAGCTAAATCATTCTCTATATACTTTGCAGGAGGTGAAGGGTAGATAACATAATGGTTATGCAAAGGGACTCTCTAGCCTGAGGCTCCAGAATTCCCAGGTTCAATCCCCTGCACCACCATAAACCAGAGCTGAATAATGTTCTGGTTAAAAAAAAAAAAAAAGTACTTTGTAGGAGGTGGGAGGTGGGGTGGAGAAGGAAACAGAACAGCAAAGAGTGGTTTTAGAGAGCTAATAAAAAACAACCAGTGTAAGCACAGGGTGGAGAGGGGGTACCCCATTGGCTCATCTGGCAAAGCACACATGTTATTATGCAGAAAGATCAGGTCCACACCTCCAGTCTGTACCTATAGTAGGACAACTACACAAGCCTTGGATCAATGTTTCAGATTCCTCTCCTCTCAGCCTCTCTCTTTCTCTTCTCTCCTCTCCTCTCCTCTCCTCTCCTCTCCTCTCCTCTCCTCTCCTCTCCTCTCCTCTCCTCTCTCTCCCCTCCCCTCTCCTCTCTCATCTTTTCCTGCCCTTCACTTCAATCTTAAAAAAAAAAAAGGAGGCAATTCCTTAGGTTTTTCTATGTATACTCTCATGTCATCTGCAAAAAGGGAGAGTTTGACTTCTTCTCTTCCAATCTGTATCCCTTTAATTCCTCGCTCCTGCCTGATTGCTATGGCAAGAACTTCCAACACTATGTTGAATAGTAATGGTGATAGTGGGCAGCCCTGTCTAGTACCTGATCTGAGGGGAAATGCTTCCAGTTTTTCACCATTGAGTATGATGTTGGCTGTAGGTTTGCTATGTACAGGCTCCACTATCTTGAGGAATTTTCCATCTATTCCTACTATCTTGAGGAATTTCCATCTATTCAAAAGCAAGAAGCTTTTGGAAATCATCAGACAATACAGTAAAGTGTCAGGCTACAAAATTAACATTTGAAAGTCAGTGGAATTCCTCTATGCAAACACTAAGCTAGAAGAAATTGAAATCCAGAAATCAATTCCTTTTACTACAGCAACAAAACCAATAAAATATCTGGGAATAAACCTAACTAAGAAGTGAAAGAATTGTATACTGAAAATTATGAGTCACTACTCAAGAAAATTGAAAAAGACACAAAGAAGAGGAAAGATATCCCATGCTCATGGGTTGGAAGAATTAACAGCATCAAAATGAATCTACTACCCAGAGTTGGGCGGTAGCGCAGCAGGTTAAGCACATGTGGCACAAAGTGCAAGGACCGGCGTAAGGATCCCGGTTCCAGCCCCCAGCTACCCACAGGTCGTGAAGCAGGTCTCCAGGTGTCTGTCTTTCTCTCCCCCTCTCTGTCTTCCCCTCCTCTCTCCATTTCTCTCTGTCCTATCCAATAACGAATGGCATTAACAACAACAATAATAACCACAACAAGGGCAACAAAAGGGGGGGAAATGTCCTCCAGGAGCAGTGGATTCATGGTATAGGCACTGAGCCCCAGCAACAACCCTGGAGGAAATAAAATAAAATAAAACAATAAAATAAAATTTAGAAGGAAGGGGGAAGCATGGAGAAAGAGAGACACCTGCAGCACTGCTTCAACACTTGTGAACCATGATCCTTGTTCACTGTAATGTGAGCACTTAACTGGGTTCATGACCACCTAATCCTACAAGGTTTAAAATAGAGAGACCTCCCTTTTACCTTCTGCACCCCATAAAGAATTTTGATCCATACTACCAGAGGGGTAAATGTTAGGGGAAGATTACCTATGTGCTCTGAACTCCCAATTCCATCAGGACCCAGAGAGAGAAAAGGAAAGAAAAAAAAAAAAAAGACACTCAGAAGTAGTCAGTGAGTCAGTGTGACATAGAAAGGAAGAGAAGGCAGCAGGACCATAGAAAAAAATAAAATGAGTAAATATAGATAGACAGTTATAGAAATAATAGTCAACCCATATCTGTGATCTTGGGAGAACTAATACAGTTTCCAATGGAAGGAGTGGGAACACAGACCTTTGATGGTGGGAAAGTTGTAGAATTATACCCCTGTTATTTTATAGTTTTGTAAATCAATATGGAATCACTAGTATTTTTTTAATGGAAAGGTCTGGTAGGTAACTCAGCAGGCAGAGTATATGGTTTTCCTGAATGAAAGTGGGTCTTTGATTCACAGCATGATGAAGTGCTCCCCTCCCTCCCACTTTGCTCCTTTTTCATAAAAACATTTATTTTCATTGTAACAGGGTTTCGCTGCTCTGGACCAATATTTTCAGGTAGAAAGAGAAACAGTTTGTTAGGGGCCAGATTTGAATCTCTGCGCATGACAAAATATTACCCTCCCACATAAGATATCTTGCCAGACTTCTTTTTTTAATTAGTGATTTAATATTGATTTACAAATTACAAGATAACAGGGACAACTCCACACTATTCCCACCACCAGAGTTCTGGATTCCCAATCCCTCCATTGTAAGCTACAGCAGTTCTCCCAAAGTTGTAGATATGGGTTAACTGTTATTTCTACAACTATCTGTCTGTATTTGTATATATTTGGCCTTTTTTTTTTTTGTTAAGGTCCCATCTTCTCTTTCCAAGTCACACATACACCTATTACTACATCCAGATGTCCATCCTTTTTTCCTCCAATCTCTCTGGTTCCTGATGGAGTTGGAGTTCAGAGCCCTCTGGTCATCTTCCCCCTATCATTTCTCCTCTCGTGGGGAATTTGGACCAAAATTCTTTCAGGGGCACATAAGGTGGGAGTTCTGGCTTCTGTGATTGCTTCTCTGCTGGACATGGGTATTTGCAGGTTGATCCATGCCCCCAGCCTCCTTCTATCTTTCTTTAGTGGGGCAGGACTCTGAAGCAGTGAGGTTATAAGATACATTGGTGAGGTCACCTGCCCAGGGAAGTCAAGATGGAATCATGATAACATTAGCAACTTGATGGCTGAAAGGCAGCAAAATAATAAGCGGGACAAAATGAACAGGAAACAAAAAGTAGGAGTACAGGAGATGAGAGCTTATTTGGAGGTTCTAGCAGGGGAGTGCAGCTACTCGTATACCCTAGACCTGAAGATAGGTCCGTCTCTATTCATGGAAGGTCGTCCTCTTCAACTGAGCGCACAGCTCCGGTAGGGACACACATGGAGTGGTGAGGGAGGAAGCCAGCCAGATCGCCCTCACATCCAAGAGTACAGCAGATGAGAACAGGGACCTTAGGATAGAAAGAAGCTAGGAAGTCAATTCTAGGGATGTTCCTAGGGGCCCACTACTATCATAGTTTTTTTTATTTTTAATTTTTTTTTTTATAAAAAGGAAACATTAACAAAACCAGCACTGATTCTTCTAGTGTGGTGGGCCTGGGCTTTAGTCTGTGTCTTCAGCATGACAAATCAGGCATGCTACTCAGGTGAACTGTTTTGCTGATCCAACTAGAAATTTTATAACCCTCCATTTTTTGCACTTCCCCCCTCCACTGTAGCTTTATCAAAAATTACTAACCCTTTGGGGCGGTAGACATAGCATAATGGTTATTGTTTTCACCGGGCTGGCTTCACGGGCAGGTAACAGATGACCAGGGATTCACGGCTGGGTTGTACGCAGTATCTCTTTATTCATGCAGGACGCTGCGCAATCTATACCAAGCTAAGCTAAACTAAACTAAAAACTACAATTTTGTCCTTTTAAATATACTAGCCCAGTAGGTGGGAACAGGATGCGATGCAGAGAGGGTGGAGAGAAAAGTGACTGGTGAAAATCAGGGTATGACAAGGAGAGGGGGCGGAGCAGGCAAGAATTCTACCACTGAACCACCAATGCCCTGGAGGGAGGGTGGTGCTTGTTAATAGTGGTTATGTAAATAGAATACAGTGGTTATGTAAATGGAATGCAGTGTTAAGCAGGGGGGATTTAAACCAAATGAAACAGAAAGGTTTTTAGAAGTAGAATTAAAAGCATACCAACAAATGGTTATTCATTGGGGCCGGGGTAGCGCAGCAGGTTAAGTGCACATGGTGTGAAGCACAAGGACTGGTTTAAGGATCCTGGTTCGAGCCCCCAGCTTCCCACCTGCAGGGAGGAGGGGTTGCTTCACAAGTGGTGAAGCAGGTCTTCTGGTGTCTATCTTTCTTGTCCCCTCTGTGTTTTCCCTTCTCTCAATTTCTCTCTGGCCTATCTAATAACAACATCATCAATGACAACAATAACAATAACCACAACAATAATAAAAAACAACAAGGGCAACAAAAGAGGGAAAAAATAACCTTCAGGAGCAGTGGATTTGTGGTGCAGGCACCCAGGCCCAGCAATAACCCTGAAGGCCAAAAAAAAAAAAAAAAACTCTCATGCTTAAGGTTTCAAGGTCCCAATTCCAATGCCCCACCTTACCATAAACCAGAGCTGATCAGTGCTCTAATTAAAAAAAAAGTTATTAACCTTTTATTTCTCCATATTTTCCCTTATATTTGTCTCATGAAAAAAATTATTTAAAATTAATATTTGTGAAATAATACATTGAAAAGTTAAATCCAGAGTTATTTTTATGTCCTGAATTAACTTGAATTCTGATTTTTTCAATAAAAATTTTGTTTATTTATTAATGAGAAAGATAGGAGGATAGAAAGAACTAGACATCACTCTGGTACATGTGCTGCTGGGGATTGAACTCAACACACTTCATAATTGAGAGTCCAATGCTTTATCCACTGTGCCACCTCCCAGACCACTCATTGTTTTTTTCTATATCCATTACCTGAATAAAATATTTGTTAAATAGTGAAGCAAAACCATTTACCTCAGGAAGACAATTTTATCCATGATGAAAGTCTTTGTAATGGGTAATCAAAATTTTTTCTTTTTTTAACCAAAAAACTGCTCAGCTCTGGCTTATGATGGTGTAGGGATTGAACCTGGGACATTGAAGCCTCATGCTCAAGAGTCTCTTTGCATAACCATTATGCTATCTACATCCACCCTCAAAATTTCTCAAATGCACACAAAGAAGTAGATAAATGAGATGTAAATGCAGAGACACCAGGCATATACATAAATTATCTACTTACAAGAACTAATTATATATAATTATCATTTAAAAATACTTACTAAATGTTACCTGTGACTGTTTTTGTCTGCTAAGGCTGCTATAATAAAATACCACAGATTTGGATCACTTAAGCAGAAATTAATTTTCTCACAGTTCTGGAGGCTGGAAGTCTGAGATCAAAGTGTTAGCAGATTTCATGTCTTCTGAGGATTTTCTCCTTGGCTTGCAGATGGTTGTCTTCTTACTTTGTCCTCATTTGTCTTTCCTCTGTGCACACTTATCCATGGCGTCTTTTGTGTATGTCCAATTTTTTCTTATAAGGGCACCAACCAGATTGTATTTCAGCCTCATTGTAACCTAATCACCTCTTCAACAACCAAATACAGATGTACAATATAGTCACATTCTGAGGTACTGCAGCTTAGTACTTTAATTTATGAATGGGAGGGGGTATTGGTCCATAATACAGTCACTTGCTTATGAAGATAGAAAGTTGAGTAAGATTGTCCCTAAAACAATGTGATAATATGGTATGTCCTATCAGGAAGTATATAAAAATGTATCTTGGAAATACAGAGAAAAGCATATAGATCCTTTTTTCCTAAAGATACTTAGAGCAATCAATGGACTTCACAGAGAAGGTTACATTTGTAATGGTGCCAGACAACAGGTAAGAATTGTCTATGTTTTGATGTCAGGGGACCTAGTAGGGGTTGTATATTATGCATGTGCAAACTATTGTATTTAATGTAGACTGTAAAACATTAATCCCCCAATAGAGAAATTAAAGGGAAAAAAAGAATATTAGGGGAAAAATTATCTATGTTCATGATGGGCCTAGACCTTTAACAGATCCCTCTCTTCACTACCACTGGTCATCTCCATCAGGAAAAACATAGTGGACCCTCTTGTGGGCCTCTATAGGACCTTGCCCTCCATGTGGATCAACAATGGTGGGGGCTGCCCTACTCTCCAAAGGGAGGTTGGGTCAACGTAGTCTGACACTCAAGGAAGACGTGTCCTGCAATGAGTGTAGCCTGGAATGTTCCTAGCTATCACCACAGAATGCGAGCTCAGACCTACAGTGATGCAGAGGTTACATAGGCTCCTGGGCTGAATATGGGACCCAGATCAAATCGATGGGGCTTACCGTTACCAATATTTATATACTCTTCCCATATCTGGTAGCTACTTTCTCCCCTGATCCAGCTTTCTAGTCCTAATTCCAACTCTGACAACACCTCTCCAGACTATACTTTTGGCTCACCTGCATGTTAGTTGTCGGGCTTAGGCAAAAATTAGTAAAGTTGTGGGCCCCTTGCAATAAACCTAAAATAGACCTACTAGCTTTTTCCAAAATGGAGACCCCAAATCTCATCTACTATATTCTTTCCTTTAGGTTCCTGATTATTAAACTATTTGTTCTGCTTTATTTCTTAATGCTTTTTCAGCCACTAAGTTGCAGATACTACCATGTCACCAACCTGACATCCCTGGGCAAATAACCTCACCAGTGTGTCCTGAAACTCCACTTCTCCAGAACCCTGCCCCACTAGTGAAAGATATAAACAGGCTGGGAGTACGTGATTGTGGAGGAGCAATTACAGAAGCCAGATCTTCCACTTTCTGTGCTCCATAATGGTTCTGGGTTCATGTTCCCAGAGATATAAAAAATAGGAAAGCTTCCAATGGAGGGGATGGGATATGGAACTCTGGTGGTAGGAATTGTGTGCCATTGTACCCTTCTTATACTCTGGTCTTGTCAATCATTATTAAATCAAAAAAATGTTTTAAGAAAGAAAGAAACAAGCTGGGGGTATAGATCAATCTGTCAATGCCTATGTCCAGCAGAGAAGCGATTACAGAAAGAAGCCAGCTCTCCCATCTTCTGCACTCCATAAAAATATTTGTTCTATACTCCCAGAAGAATAAGGAGGAGATGGGATACAGAACTATGGTGGTGGGAATTGTACCCCTCTTATCCCACAATTTTGTCAATCACTATTAAGTTACTAATAAAAAAAGAATTGCTTATGTTATAGTGAGGGTATAATTGTGGATGATGTTCTTGTTGGAAGTGACCAGTGATGGTGGAAAGAGGGATCTATTCGAGGTTCTAGGCCCATCATATCTATGTGAGTATCCAAGGATTCTCTCACTAGAGCCCCAGGTGATGGGATGACCTCTGGTATTGACCAGAGGTTATCAAATGATCCAGTTTCTTGCCTTTATCTAGATTTTGTAATCCTTTCTTTATCTGATGAGCTTAGACTTTCTCCCAGATGTTAAAGCATTGAGTGTCATTTGTTATATCCAAACCAGTATTGGGTTTATGGGATCTGGTCTCAAGTTGGGGAAGGAATAGACCTAGGGTTTAAGTGGGATCTAAATTTTACTGTAATTTACTTGTTAGATGGGATTTTTTCCCCTTTTGTTGCCCTTGCTGTTTTATCATTGTTGTGGTTATTATTGTTGTTGTTATTACTATCTTTGTTGTTGGATAAAACAGAAATAAATCGAGAGAGAAGGGGAGACAAAGAGGAGGAGAGAAAGATGAACACCTACAGACCTGCTTCACTGCTTGTGAAGCGACCCCCCCCCCCTGCAAATGGGGAGCTGGGGACTCAAACCAGGATCCTTATGCTGGTCCTTGCACTTTATGCCATGTGCGCTTAACCTACTACACTACTACCAGACCCTCTTGTTAGATGGTTTTAATAGAGGTTGTCATAGGGACAATAATTGTCCTTTAATTGATATATATATACTTTTGCCAGTAGATCTCTTGGCTGGTTGTATAGTGTTTCTCCTAAAGATTATTAAGTAAATGACACTAATGCTGGTGTTGTCAGAAAAGATTAGGAGATATCTCTTACTTTCTTTTGTGTAGTTGAGTAGGTAGCATGATTTGGAGACATGAAGCAGGCAGTAGTAGAGGAGGGTATCTAGGTCTAAGTAGAAAATATTTTATTACATACTTTATGGTGTCTTAATTAGGTCTTTCTACTTGCTTCCCAAGCTTATTAAGTCTAAATCTAATCATACCTCCTGGGTCCTATGTTTATTAAATTTTAAGTCAATATGTGAGTGATCCAGGAGGTGCTACAATATCCACTTACCTATTAGCTATCAAGCTCAGGCAAAAATTACTGAAGTCATGGGCCCCATGGAACATCACTAAAATAGACTTCCTAGCTTCTTCCCACCAAAAGACTCCTAATTTCATCTGCTCTATTCCTACCTTTGGGTTCCTGTTTATTAAACAATTAGTCCTGCATTATATGTTACCACCTTACAGCCACCAAGTTGCAGATACTACTATGATTCTATCCTGACTTCCCTGAATAGATGACCTCACCAGTATGTCCTGAAGTTTTACCTCTCCAGAGCCCTAACCCACTAAGGAAAGATAGAAACAGGCTGGATTGACCTGCTAACATCCATGTCCAGCAGAGAAGCACCTACTGAAGTCAGAACTCCCACCTTCTGCACCTCAAAAATAATTTTGGTCCATATTCCCAGAGGGATAAAGAATAGGGAGGTTCTTTGTCCGGAAGATGGTGCAGTGGATAAAGTATTGGACTCTCAAGCATGAGGTCCTGGCAGCACATGTACCAGAGTGATGTCCATTTCTTTCTCTTTCTCCTCTTATCTTTCTCCTTAAAAACTAAGATATGAAAAAAAAAAAGAATAGGGAAGTTTCCAATGGAACAGATGGGACACAGAACTCTGGAGATGGGAACTGTATGGAATTATACTCCTATTATCTTACAATTTTGTAAATCATTATAAATCACTAAAAAAAATAGTCTATGTTGTGCCAGCACCCATGGTAACTGTGCCTAAAATATAAAGTCAACCTGTCAACTGTACTGTTTAGTAAATGTGAGCAACTGATTAGGAAGCAATAGAGTTACATATGTGTTAATTTTTTAATTAATTAACTACATGAATCTTCCAGAAAACTAACTTCTGTATGAAATATCTAAATATGTATTATCTCCATTTGTCTTTATTTACCAAAACATTTTGATTTTATTGTGACTCTCTTTGGTTTTACAAAATATCATTTACACATGGTTCAATATTGTCCAGAGGTGGGGAAAAAGAGAGCCTTCTAAAAGGATTTTACAGGCCTAGGCAGTGGTGTACCTGGTTAAGCACACACACTACAGTGTGCAGAGGGACCCAAGTTCAAGCCCCTGGTCCCCACCTGCAGAGGGAAAGCTTCACAAGTGGTAAAGTAGAGCTATAGGTGTCTTTCTGTCTTTCTTCCTCTCTATGCCCCCTTCCCTCTCAATTTCTCTCTGTCTCTATCCAGTAATAAATAAATATAAAAAAATAACTAAAATATGTCTAATAGCTATCTACAGAACGGAGACACCCCCCCCCCATCTCTTCATCTGCACTACTCCAGCCTTTAGGTTCATGATTAGTCAACAAATTGTTTGGCTTTATATGTTAATTCTCTTTTCAGCCACCAGGTTCCAGATGGCAGCATGATGCCAAACAGACTTCCCTGGACAGACGACCCCACCAATGTGTCCTGGAGCTCCGATTCCCCAGAACCCCACCCCACTAGGGAAAAAAGAGAGGTAGGCTGGGATCAACCTGTCAATGCCCATGTTCATGGAGGGTAGTATAGTGTGTAAAGTGTTGAATCCTTAAGCATAAAGTCCTGACTTTGATCCCTGGCAACATATGTGATGCTCCAATTCTCTTTCTTTCTCTCTGTCTGTCATACATACATAAATGAATCTTAAAAAAATAAATAAAATAACCAAGTAATATTAATTTTACCCCAAATTATACCACATTGTATTCCTAGAGAATGCTTTATTTCTCTAGAGAAAATTTTTAAGTTTTGTTAGCAAGTGTCTTCCTCTGAAAAAGTTGGTTGGACAAGAGTCTGTTTCTATGGTCTCTTGTGGTTACTGTGGCTTGAACTATGATGACTGGACCAGATCTTTAATGCAATACCTAATCATGATATTCCTAATACCTGTAAAGCATGCCACTGGAATAAAAATCCAAACTTTACTAACCACATTAGAAAGAATGAGGCTAGGGCCCCGGCGGTAGCACAGCGGGTTAAGCGCACATGGCATGAAGCGCAAGGACCGGCATAATTCAAGCCCCTGGCTTCCCACCTGCAGGGGGGTCGCTTCACAAGTGGTAAAGCAGGTCTGCAGGTGTCTATCATTCTCTCCCCCTCTCTGTCTTCCCCTCCTTTCTCGATTTCTCTCTGTCCTATCCAACAACGACATCAATAGTAACAACAATAATAATAACCACAACAACGATAAAACAACAAGGGCAACAAGAAGGGAAAACATTAGTCTCCAGGAGCAGTGGATTCGTGGTGCAGGCACTGAGCCCCAGCAGTAACCCTGGAGGCAAAAAAAAAAAAAAAAGAAAAGAAAAGAAAAAAAGAAAGGGAGTTGGGTGTAGCTCAGCGGGTTAAGCGCAGGTGGTGCAAAGCACAAAGATCGGCATAAGGATCCCGGTTCGATCCCCTGGCTCCCCACCTGCAGGGGAGTTGCTTCACAGGTGGTGAAGCAGGTCTGCAGGTGTCTCTCTTTCTCTCCCCCTCTCTGTCTTCCCCTCCTCTCTCCATTTCTCTCTGTCCTATCCAACAACAATGACAGCAATAACAACAACAACGATAAACAACAAGGGCAACAAAAGGGAAAATAAATAAATAAATAAATGTAAAAAAAATTAAGAAAAGAAAAGAAAAAAAGAAAAAGAAAGAATAAGGACAATTACCCCACTAGGGAAAGATAGAAACAAGCCAGGCAGGGAGTATGGATCCACCTGTCAACACTTATGTCCAGTGGAGAAGCAATTATAAAAGCCAGACCTTCTGCCTTCTGCTCCCCATAAAGAATTTTGGTCCATACTCCCAGAAGGATAAAGAATAGGGTACTCTCCAATGGGTGGGATATGGAACTCTGGTGGTGGAAATTGTATGACACTGTACCCCTCTACAATCTTATTGATAATTATTAAATCACTTATAAAAATATAAATAAGTAACAAGAAAGAATGAGGGCTAGAGAGACAGCCTACTGGCTAGGGCATGTACCTTGCCATGTGTTAGGGCCCAAGTTTGAACCATTGCAACATATTGAAGGTTCTACATCACCTGAGGAAGGTCTAGTATCTCTCCACCTTCCTATCCTTATAACTGAATAAAAAAGAGGCCCGAAACAGTGAAAATGTGTGTGTGTGGGGGGGGGGGGGGGCAAAGGTGAGCTTTCAAGTTTACCGAACCAAAAGAGTATAAGTTTGAGGAGGGAATGCTTTTTCTTTCTCTCACTCTTAACCCCCTCTTAGCTCTTGTATCTACCTACTAACCTTCTGCTTTTACTGCTGACAGGAAAAATAAAAAAGAATGAGATTTTTTTTTTCCCCACTAAAGTTAGAATGCTTTGAATTTTCTCTCAACTATCACTGCTGTGAAAACTACATCCTGTAGAGAATTATGAAGCTATATTTAGCTAAAATGTGCCCAACAATAATAAGACATTCTTCCCTAAAAAGTCAAATCACAGAACAAGTGGCATCTTGACAACTTGTGTTGTTTTTGTTAATGAATAGTTTATCTTAAATATTAAAATGTCACATTCTTCATAATATCACAGCTTAATTGGAAACAATATGAAAAATAATTTATTTTAAAATTTAATAGACTGAATGCAATGTGTTATCCTGGACTGAATCCTAGAATAGAAAAAGAACATTAGTGGAAAACTAGTGAAATCCATAAAAAGCTTGGAGATTAGTTAATAGTTATGTATCATTGTCAATATTCCAATTTTGACAAATGTACCTGGCTAAGTCATATGTTAACACTTGGGGACATTGCATGAAGGATATGTAGTGGTTCTATTTATTATTTTTTGCAACTTTTCTGTAATTCTTAAATCACTTCCAAATAAAATGTTTATTAAAAAAAACCTCAAAAATTTAGTAGAATGCTGCTCCAGTTGATGAATCCAGGGCCACCCACAATTTCAGGGATGTTGATTAGATTAAGTGCTATATGGAGAGGGTCTTGAGTGGTGGTACACCTGGCTGAGCTCACATGTTACAATGATGAAGGACCCAAGTTCAAGTCCCTGGTTCCCACCTGCAGGAGGGAAGCTTCATAAGTGGTCAGTCAGTGTTGTCCCTTTCTCTTTCTCCCTCTTCCCTCTCAGCTTCTCTCTATCTCTATTCTAAAAAAGTATATATGTGGGGCTATATGGGGGAAAAAAAGGAAAAACAGAAAGGCTGAAAAACAAAGAGATCTTCTTTGTAAGTAGTACAAAAATCACAAAAACATCTAGAGTGAAAGGCAAATCCTCTAGGTTACTACTATAAGTATCCACTAACTACTTATATACCTAGAAATGAGATTTAAAACACATAACATATTTTTTAAAATATATAATGGCATACAGGACTTGCTTGTAAGAGGTTACAGGGTATTTAGTTTGTTTAGGATTTACTTACTTACAAGAGAATCAGAGGATCACTCTGACGTGTGGAGAGACTAGGGATTGAAGTTAGGACCTCATACTAGAGAGTTTAACACTTTATTCACTGAGTCACCTCCCAGGCAAGCAACAACAACAAAAACCCAGATATTTAAAAATAAAATGTTTAAGTAGAGTAATGACTACAGCACTGATGAGTAAACTTTTGAAATTTAGGCTCTCAAACATTTGGAAGATACTGGCTTACAAAAGTTAAGAAAGCCACTGAATATTTACAGGACTGATTCTTCTATTTCTGATAGTCTGACAAAATTTTCTTCCTTTTTTTGTTGTTTACTTCTGCTTTGTTTTTCCTTTCCTTCTTTTTTTAAAATATATTTTTATTTATCTATTATTGCATAGAGACAGAGAGAAATTGAGAGGAGAGGGAGAAATAGAGAAGAGAGAGGTGGAAAAATACCTGCAGCCCTGCTTCACCACTTGTAAAGCTTTCCCTCTGCAAGTGGGGACCAGGGGCTCGAACCTGGGTCCTTGTGTACTATAATGTGTGCGCTTAACTAGTTGTACCACCCTTCTTCTCTTTCTTTTTTCTTTTTTTTTTTGTTGTTGTTGTTGCTAGGGCTTCACAGGGGTTTTTTGCCTACACAATCCCACTGCTTCTGACAGGCTTTTTTTTTTGGCCCTAGATAGAGGGTGAAAGACAGAGAGGGAGAAAAAGGGGAGACATCCTGCTCCACTGTTTCTAAAATTTTCTCCTGTATGGTGCTCCCATGTGGTGGTGGTTAGGGATTTCCATTTGGGTCCTCCTGCATAGTAAAGTGTGTGTGTGTTCTTGTGGGTGAATTGTTTCCTGCCATTCCTCTTCTGTTCATTTTTTTTTTTCCCTCAAGGGTTATTGCTGGGCCTGGTGCCTGCACCATGAATCCACCGCTCTTGGAGGCCATTTATTCCCCCTTTTGTTGCCCTCGTTGTTGTAGCCTCATTGTGGTTATTATTGCCATTGCCAATGTCATTTGTTGTTGGACAGGACAGAGAGAAATGGAAAGGGGGGAAGACGGAGAGGGGGAGAGAAAGACACCTGCAGACCTGCCTCACGGCCTGTGAAGCGACTCTCCTGCAGGTGGGGAGCTGGGGGCTCCAACCCTGATCCTTACTCCGGTCCTGGCGCTTTGCGCCACGTGCGCTCAACCCACCACCCAACCCCCTCTCTTCTGTTCTTTTCTCTCTCTAGATCTGATTCTCATTCTGTTTGAGATCATCTTGTAATTTTTATTATTTTATTTATTTATTTTTAAACTATCTATCTATTTATTTATTTATTTGATAGAAACAGAGAGAAACTAAGACAGGAGGGGAAGATAGAGAGGAAGAGAAACTCTGCTTCACCATTTGTGAGACTTCTTTCCTGCCAGTGGGGAGAGAGGGGTTTTGAACCCAGGTCTTTGGGCATTGTAATATGTGTGCTCCACCAGATATACCACAGTCCAGCACCTCCCCACCTCCTTACAATTTTTAAACAAGAAAGGTGTGATTCCAAGAACCTTACCTACTCATATAATTTTAATTTTACACTTGAGAAATTGTTATATGAAGTACCAAATTCTTATTTTATTTATTTATTCACTCATTTTTGTATAGAGACAGAGAGAAGTTGCAATTGGAGAAGTAGATAGGGAGAGAGAAAGAGAGATACCTGCAGTGTTGCTTCACCACTCATGAAGCTTTTTCCCTCTACAGGTGAGACAGAGGCTTGAACTTGGGTCCTTGAACACTGTAACTTGTGCACTCAGCCAGGTGCACCACTAGCTGCCCCAAAGTAGCAAATTCTTTTAAGATAAAGTGTGAATGGAAGTTTATAATGCTATTTATTTGTTTACTTGTTTGTTTTTACCAGAGCACTGATTAGCTCTGGCTTATGGTGGTAGGATGGAATGAATATGGGATTTTGGAGCCTCAGACATGAGTCATTTTCTGTAACTATTATGCTGTCTACCCTTCATCTACTATTTCAACATGGATTACCATCACTGCCTCCTCTCTTTTCCCAGCAAATTCCACCCCCTTGGAGGTGGGCACATGGTCCATACCCAATCTGACCTGGCTTATATAATTGTCATTATATATAGGATGCAAACATGGAAATGCTTAGAAGAGACCTTGCTAAGAGTCAGTAATAAAACAAAATTCAGTATCACCTGGCTGCAAGCAGGAAAATAAGAGATTACTGGGAGATCCTCTCTGCCTCTGACCAGCAATACAGGACCATTGAATATCAAACACTAAATTGTACTGATTTGAAAAAGGTGAACTCCAGAAAAGGGAAGGACAGATATTCAGTGAACATACTCAGATTTAGGATATAAAGAAATAAAGCAAGGGAACAAGCAAAACTAGCCCTTGGATATGAACTACAGAACTGGGATTGTCAGAGTTGGGGAGGACATTTGAGTCACAAAAGAAGAAAGGGGTCCAAAAGATGTGGTGGAGGGATGTCAGCACTTTGGTGATGGGTGTTGTGCAACAGACTTTTTGAAGAGGTATGAAAAAATATCCCCCAAACATATGCAAATCAATGGTACCTCCATCAAAAGAAATAATAATAGACTGAAATGCCATTACAATAAAATAAAAATTAACAAAAAGAAAAATGTATTTTAAAAAGAATAAATAAAGTGATAAACCTGAGAAAGTGCAAATACCTATTTATTACCTGGTGAATCAAACTCAGACTTGGAAATCAATAAATCTGAGTTCTATATTCTATGTGGGGTTCCTATACAGTACCTTGGGAAAATATTGGAGGTTAATAGATTTTTGTCTCTTCATTTAACCCTTTGGGATCTGCTTTGGGGTTAGAGTCTCCTGATTTGTGATATCATGTCCCTTTTTGGAAAGGAAGACACGGTGTGCCTGAGAAAGATACTAGCAGGACATCTGAGATAGGGTTCAACATCACAACTCAGATCTTGCACGTATGAGGTCTTGGGGTTCATTTCTGGCACCACAAGAAATGGCACTGGTGCTCTGTGCTTTCTTAGTCTCTTTTTATAATAAAAATAAGTGAATACACAAATATTCCTTTCTGAAAAAGGGATAACAGGGCTAACAGAATAGTGCACTTAGTATACCAGCTTTGTCAGGTCCCTGCCACACTGGGAAAAGCTTCAGTGCTATGTAATTTATGCTCCAATATAAAATTAATGCAAAGAAGGGAGGCAGAAAACACATCACAGACTTGGAAATAAAATTAGGAACACTGTTTAGAGCCTAAAAAGTTAGGGAATATAGTTTCTATTGTCCCTTTCTCTTAAACAACTACACAGCCCCCTGGCAAGTATAATTAGAAGCCATGGCCATGGCAGAGCACCACCTTCTGGCGCAGGTTAGCCATTCTCAGAGACTGGAAATTGAGAGTCCATGGGCAAAGTTGAGACATGTTACTAAGAGGAAGAAACTGTGAGGTTGGGGTAAGATTTCTAGTGTTGGTTTATAGTATAAAAAACTGGCAGAAAAAAAAAAGCAGCAGAAAATATTTGAAAGAAGTTTTATTTCTAGAAAAATCCAGACTCTATAGCCACAACAAGAAGTTATCAGCTAAAGGGCTGTCATCCAGAAACATAACAATTCACCATTTTCAGCCCATCTTGGATGGAGCTTGAAGAAAGCATGTTAAGTGAAATAAGTCTGAAACAGAAGGATGAATATAGGATGATCTCATTCTCAGGCAGAAATTGAAAAACAAGATCAGAAGAGAAAACACAAGTAAAACCTGAATTGGAGTTGGTGTTTTGCACCAAAGTAAAAGACTCTGGGGTGGGTGGGGGCCAGAATACAGGTCCAAAATGGTTGACAGAGGACCAAGTGGGGGTTGTATTGTTATGTGGAAAACTGAGAAATGTTATGCATGTACAACTATTGTATTTACTTTTGAATGTAAAACATTAATTCCCCAATAAAGAAATTTTTTAAAAGGAACTATAACACTTGAGGGAAATTTGCTTTTAACATGTTCAAACCCAGAGGCAATATAATTGGCTCACTAAAGAATTTACCTCAGGGATAGAGAATGGGAAAGCTATCAGGGGAGGGGGTGGGATATGGAGAACGGGTGGTGTGAATTGTGTGGAATTGTACCCCTCCTACCCTATGGTTTTGTTAATTAATACTTTCTTAAATAAAAAAAAAAGAATTTACCTCAGGGCCCAGGTGGTAGCACACCTAGTTTAGCTCACATGTTATAATGTGCACGGACTTGGGTTTAAGCCCCCAGTCCCCACCCTCAGGGGGGATGTCTCACAAGTGGTTAAGCAGATCTGCAGGTGTCTATCTCTCTTCCTCTCTATCTCCCTTTTCCATCTTTATTTCTAGCTGTCTCTGTCAAATAAATAAAGATAATAAAATTAAAAAGAGAGAGAATTTATCTCATAGCAAACTGAGATGATATTACATTGAAGGACCATTTCCACCTGACTGAAAGAAAAGCCAAGTTGCTGGGTAAGGCTTTGAGTTATCTTGGGAGGTGGGCTGAACACAAGGTTATTGCATTAAATTTAGCTTGGAACATTTGGGGGCTTGCTTGTTTAGTAAAGCAACAGTGTCAGTGACCATAGAGACTATGACAGCACATTGTGCTGCTCAATATCTTTCTTGGTTTGGCTGCTCATCATTTTCTCAAGTACTAGCTACACTCTTCTGGGAAAAAAATGTATACACGTGTCACAAGTGCTCCCAATTTAATATTTCATTCCATGTGCACTGTGATTACTCTAGGGTTAAGTATATGGTCTAAGCAGGACCTGTAAAAATCTTTTTCTGAATTTGATGTACTAGACACTGGTAGACAGAGGTTATTTCCCACTGTGATTCCTAAAGCAGATGATGTAAGCCTAAAGCTGTGGGCAACCTACTTCTGTGGCAGTCTGGAAAACGGAAAAAAATGAGGTCACTACACAGAGGAGACTGAGCTGAGATGTGGGGGAGGGTGAAGTAAAGAGACCTGCAGATATAATTTCCACTTAGACCTGAAGCCAAATTCATTCATGAATTTCTTTCTCACTCTTTCCTCTTCAATTCCTTTATCTTTCGGGTTTAAATTGTGTTGTGCTTCTGTCAGTTTCTGAAAATCTTTATATCTACATATTTCTAAGTATGAAAGTGCTATACATTTTCTATAAAGGAACTTTGAAAAAATATAGACAAGTAGAAAGAAAAAAATAATATATTTTCTTATACTTAAAACTGCAATTTACATTTTTTACAAAATTTTAAATCCTTATTTTACATATCTATTTCATAAATATTTAAACTTTATATACTACCTTTTTCTATTTAAAAGTGTAACCTTTTCCATTGTCCTTATACCATTTTATAAGTATAGTTTTCTTAAACTTCCTCCATTTTTACATATTTTTGAAATATTATAAACATTTTGGGTAAGAGCTCATGATTCATTTCCAAAAATACAATTACTGTAACTAAATATTGGAACATTATACTGATTTTCTTCTTTTTTCTAATTAAAACATAATTTTTTTCTGCCAGGGTTGTTTGTATTTTTTTTTCTGAGCTTTATATCTGTATGACTCCACCACTTCAGGAAGGCTTTTTTTTTTTTTTCTAGATAGAGGGTGAGAGGCAGAAGGAGAGAAAGACAAAGAGAAGAGAGCTACTAGATCATGGCTCCACTGCTTATGAAACTTCCTCTTTGCACGTGTTCCTGTGTGTTGACTGGGAGCTTGAACCTTAGCCCTTCCACATAGTAAAGTGTGCACTCTACCAAGTTAGCCATCTCCCAGCCCCCAAGGTTCTTATGTTTTAAACCTTTAAAAATATTTTTTTTCCCTTGTGTTGCCCTTGTTTTTTATTGTTATAGTAGTTATTGTTGTTGTTACTGATGTCGTTGTTAGATAGGACAGAGAGAAATGGAGAAAGGAGGGGAAGACAGAGGGGGGGAGAGAAAGATATAGACGCCTGCAGACCTGCTTCACCACTTATGAAGCAACTCCCCTGAGGTGGGGAGCCGGGGACTTGAACCGGGATCCTTACGCTGGTACTTGCGCTTTGTGCCATGTGTGCTTAACCTGCTGTGATACTGCCTGACTCCCCAAACCTTTTTTTTTTAATGGGGATATATAGGTTTATAGTAAGTCTCTGACACAAAGGCACAATCCTTCATCTTCCCTTGCCATAAACCTTATCTTTATTAAGATGAGTACAAGTATACACATATGAGAAATCTGCTTTTCATGGGCAAGCAAGATTAAATGAAAAAAATTCCTAAATAAGGAGAAAACAAATAAGATACCACCAAGCCTTTGGTGAACAGTTCTCCCCCCACCCCACACACACACACCACACCTATCACCAAAGTCTTGTGCTTTAGGGGCAAACGTCCTGAAGTAATCTAATTCAATATTTAAGTCACATATAATTAGAAGAACTAAAAGTAATTAAAAAGAAAATGAGGGCCAGGGAGACAGCATAATGGTTATGCAAACAGACTTTCATGCCTGAGGCTCTAAGACCAAGGTTCAATCTCTAGTCTACAATAAGCCAGAGCTGAGCAGTGCTCTGGTAAAAAAAAAAAAAAAAAAAAAAAATACATATATATATATATATATACATATATATATATATATATATTGTTTGTGTGTGTGTGTGTATGTATAAAGTCAATGAGTAATTTAATTGATGGTCAGGAACCAGAAGTGGTGCGCATTACCATGTATAAGTACCCAAATTCAAGTTGTTTTTGTTTGTTTGTTTTTACCAGAGAACTGCTCAGCTCTGGCTTATGGTGGTGCAGGGGATTGAACCTGGCACTTTGGAGCCTCAGGCATGAGAGTCTTTTTGCACAACCATTATGCTATCTACTCCTGCCCCAAATTCAAGTTCTTGACCCCTACTTGTAGGAGGGAAACTTCACAGTGGGGAGGTGCTGTTGGTGTCTTCTTTCTTATCTACTTCTCTTTTTTCTCTCTGCCCTTATCATAAAAAAATTAAAAAGAAAAAAAGGCCACCTGGGGTATGCAGGCACCAAGCTCCAGCAATAATACTGGTGACAAGAAAAAATAAATCAATATTTAATACTTTCCTAATTGACATAATATCTTAAGAGTATAATTATAGGTATGAAGTTTTCCCACAATGACCATTGATAAACAGCCTCAAGTGTCATGCAAATTAATGAACATTTGTGGTCAATATAACAAGTCAGTATCTTTTTTAAAAAATATTTGTCATTGACTTCCGCTCCACCTCCACCCCCCCCCCCCATAGCACTGCTAAACTCTAGTTTTTGGTGGTGCAGGAGATTGAACCTGAACTTGGGAGCCTCAGGCAGGAGAATCTCTTTGAATAATCATTATGCTATCTGTCTCCACTTTTTAAAAATATTTTTTACCTTTTTAAATTATCTTTATTTGTTGGATAGAGAGAGCCAGAAATCAATAGAGAAGAGGGTGACAGAGAGGGAGAGAGATACCTGCAGCACTGCTTCACCACTTGGGAAGCTTTCCACTTGCAGGTGGGGACTAATGGCTGAAACCTGGGTCCCTGCACTCTGTAATGTGTGTGCTCAGCTAGGCACACCACCACCCGGCCCCAGTGGTCAGTATCTTTATTAGCTGAAACCAACTTAGTCCTTAGAAATCTCTAATACAGAGCTGGTGAGATAGCATAATGTTCATGCTTGAAGCTCAAAGGTCTCAGGTTCAATCCCTAGCACCACCATAAGCCAGAGATGAGTAGTGCTCTGGTTAACATATATATATATGTTATAACATATATATAACATAACATATATATATATATATATGTCATAGATAAAGTCCACATCTATTTCATGTAGATGCACTTTTTTTTATAATATATTGTATTTACAGCAAGATAACCTTAAGAAATCATCGCTGCCGGGAGTTGGGCGGTAGGGCAGCAGGTTAAGCGCACGTGGCACAAGGTGCAAGGCCGGGTGTAACAATCCTGGTTTGAGCCCCCGGCTCCCTGCCTGCAGGGGAGTCAGGCAGGGGAGTCACTTCACAAACGGTGAAGCAGGTCTGCAGATGTCTATCTTTCTTTCCCCCTCTCTGTCTTCCCCTTCCCTCTCCATTTCTCTTTCCTATCTAACAACAACGACATCAATAACAACAACAATAAAACAACAAGGGCAACAAAAGGGAAAATAAATAAATAAATATTTTTTAAAAAGAAGTCATTGCTACCTTAGATATAGTTGTTGTTTTTGTTTGTTTAATCATTGCTAGTTGTGCATTTGGTTCATGATGGGTTTGTGCAAAAGCAAGGAGGCTAGAATTAGAAAATCTAGAATATTTTAGGCAGGTCATTACAGTTATTATTTCAAGTTCTCCATAAACAGAATTGATTCTCTGAATACAGGTGGCTTCCTTCCCTGCAGACCAACTGTGAACATGGGCAGAGCTCCCATCTCCAGTGCCATATCTGCTAGTATCCAAACCCCTCCTCTGAGACTCCATGCAGACACCTTCTCATCTACATACTGCATGAAAGTGGGACATGGGCCTCTGCCACAGTCAAAACCTCCCCCTACTCCTTCAGTGTAACTTCAGTGTGATTCCTAATTTGGTTTAAGTGTATTTTTCTTTAGGTCAATACAAGGATATTGGATACCAAATGTAGTTTGGTGAATTTACCTTATTTATTTATTTTTTAATATTTTATTTATTTATTAATGAGAAAGGAGGAGAGAGAGAAATAACCAGACATCACTCTGGTACATGTGCTGCTGGGGATTGAACTCTAGACTGCATGCTTAAGAGCCTAATGCTTACTGCACCAAAGTAACAGACTCTGGGGTGGGTGGCTGGGTGGGTGGGGGGAATTCAGGTCCTGAAACAGGATAGCAGAGGACCTAGTGGGGGTTGTATTGTTGTGTAGAAAAATGAGAAATGTTATGCATGTACAAATTATTGTATTTACTGTTGACTGTAAAACATTAATCCTCCTATAAAGAAATAAAAAGAATAAAATAAAATATATTCAATGAGTCAGCAAAATTAAAAAAATAAAATAAAATAACCTAATGCTTTATCCATTGTGCTACTTCCCGGACCACACCCTTTTTATTTTTGTCAGTTCCCTGGAGTAGCTTAGAACTAGGCAGCTACTACCATAACAATAACTAAGCCTGCTTTTGATGAAGAAAAAGTCACCACATTAAGAATAAATGTTTACAGTTGAAGCTGCAAAAGCTGTGATCTGGGAGCTGGTGCAATGGAGAAAGCTCTAGATTCTCAGGTATGAGGTCCCAAGTTTGATCTCTGGCATCATTATGTACCAGATTAGTGTGCAGGTTCTCTCTCTCTTCTTTAATTAATAAGTAAATAAATAAAATTAGGCAGGTTATGCAAAGAGACTCCATGTTTTAGTTCTCAAAGTCCCAGGTTCAATCCCCTGCACCACCATAAGTCAGAGCTGAGCTTGAGTTCACATGCTATGTTACCATATGCAAGGTCTTGATCTTACATGTTACCATGTCCAAAGTCTCAGGTTCAAACTTCGAGTCCCTACTTGCAGTTTCATGAGAGATCAAACAGAGCTGCAGGTGTCTCTCTTCCCTTCTATCTCCCCTTCTTCTCTCAAGTTTTGTCTCTATCAACAAAAGAAAAAAAAAAAGGCCACTGGGAGTGGTGGATTCACTGTGTAGGCACAGAGCCCCAGTGATAATCTTAGTGGCAAAAACTAAATTAAATAAAAATAAATTAACAAATGAAACTTTAATCATTGTCATTGGTGTGTGGAGATTAATTTACACACATGTACATCAAACTAGTGTATTTTAAGCAAATTTCAAACATTAATATCTAATTATTTGATATTTAATAATGTGAAATATGGTTAGCAATGTTTAAATCTAATTTTTTTAATAGAAATTTAATAATGATTTAAAAGATTGTAAGATAACAGGGATACAATTCCACACAGTTCTCACTGCCAGAGTTCTGTGTCCCATCCTCTCCACTGGAAACTTCCCTATTCCTTATCCCTCTGGGAGTATGAACCAAAATTCTTTATGGTTGTAAATTAACTTAAAAGGGGGTTTGGGTTGCTGCTTGTGGTGCATAGAAGGAATTACAGTGGGAGCTGGGAACTGGTTTAAACAATACACAGTTTATTAGGGTGAAACAGATAAAAGGCAAAATAAGCACTTATCATCAAGGGTTAAGTGTACGCTAGGTCTATAAAGTCTGAATATGGTTATCAAAAGTTTAGTCCCATAAGATAAACAATTATAAGCTCTGGTAAAGGTTGCTCATGGCTGTAGAGGGGTCTAAAAGTTTACGGGCTAGCAGAGTCACACATGTTCAGTTTCCAGGAGAAGTAGACATGGCGGGTCGATGTCTGGAGCACCACTGCGGAGATGCTTCTGACCAGGAGAAGAAGCAAAGAGTCACGTGCTCAAAGTCCCATGCTTTTACACAGTCCCTTCTCTGAAGCACCTCCCCAGGGTGAGGTCATTTGTATGCTAATAGACCCAAAATCCTGCTGGGGTCACCACACTTTATGAGGTGCAGAAGGTGGAAGGTCAGGCTTCTATAATTGTTTCTCCACTAGATATGGGCATAGGCAGGTTGATCCATACCCCCAGCCTGTTTCTATCTTTCCATAGTGTGGTAGAGCTCAAGAAGGGTGAGACTTCAGGACACATTGGTGAGGTCATCTTCCCAGAGAGGTCAGGATGGAATCATGATAGCATTTGTAACTTGGTGGCTGGCAGGTGGTAAGATATAAAATGGGGCAATTTTTTAAATAAACAGAAACCCAAAGATAGGAATAGAGCAATAGAACAGATGAAATTAGGAGTCTTTGGGTCAGAAAAAGCTAGGAAGTCTTTTTTTTTTTTTTTTTTTTACCAGAACACTGCTCAGCTCTGGCTGATAGTGGTATAGGGGACTGAACCTGGGACTTTGGAGCCTCAGGCATGAGAGTCTCTTTGCATAACCATTATGCTATGTCCCAGGGGGCCTGTGACTTCAGTAATTTTTGCCTGAGCCTGATATGCTAACATGTAGGTGGGCTAAAAATATTGTCTGGGAAGATGGTGTCAGAATTGAGAATAGAGCTAGAAAGCTGGATTAGGACAGAGGGTAGCTAGCTCTCAAATATGAGGAAAGCATATAAATGCCATTGGCTAAAATAAAGTAAAATAGAATTAAATAAAATAAGTGGCAGGGGTAGATAGCATATGCAGAGACTCTCATGCCTGAGGCTCCAAAGTCCCAGGTTCAATTCCCCACACCACCATAACCCAAACTGAGCAGTGCTCTGGTTTAAAGAAAGAAAGAAAGAAAAGGGGGGTTGGGCGGTAGCGCAGTGGATTAAGCACATGTGGCACGACACTTAAGGACCAGCATAAGAATCCTGGCTCCCCACCTGCAGGGGAATTGCTTCACAGGCAGTGAAGCAGGTCTGTAGGTATCTATCTTCCTCTCCTCCTCTGTCTTCCCCTCCTCTCTCCTTTTCTTTCTGTCCTATCTAACAACGACAACATCAATAACTACAACAACAATAAAAAACAAGGGCAACAAAAGGGAAAATAAATAAATAAATATAAAAAAATTTAAAAAGAAGGGAGTCAGGCAGTAGCGCAGTGGGTTAAGCGCAGGTGGCGCAAAGCACAAGAACTGGTGTAAGGATCCGGGTTCAAGCCCCTGACTCCCCCACCTGCAGGGGAGTCGCTTCACAGGCGGTGAAGCAGGTCTGCAGGTGTCTTTATCTCCCTCTCTGTCTTTCCCCTCCTCTCTCCATTTCTCTCTGTCCTAACAACAACATCAATAACAATAATAGTAACCACAACAACAATAAAACAAGGGCAACAAAAGGGAATAAAATAAATATTTTTAAAAAATAATAATAATAAATTTAAAAAGAAAAAAAAAGAAAGGGAGAAAAAAATGAATGAATGAAAGAAGGAAAAGAAAAAGAAATACCATTAACTGTTTATTCTTTTTATCTGACCGAGGTCCCATATATATTCATATTTAGCATAGGAGCCTGTGGAACTTCTGAGTCCCTGTCCATCTGAGCTCGTAGTCCATGGTTACAGCTGGGAACATTATAGGCTGCATTCATTTCAGGATCAGTCTTTAACTGACAGAGTAGGTTGATCCAACTTCCCTTCAGAAAGTGGGGCTGGGGAGTCAGGCGGTAGCACAGTGGGTTAAACGCAGGTGGCACAAAGTACAAGGACCGGTGTGAGGATCCCGGTTCGAGCCCCCGGCTCCCCACCTACAGGGTAGTCCCTTCACAGGTGGTGAAGCAGGTCTGCAGGTATCTATCTTTCTCTCCCCCTCTCTGTCTTCCCCTCCCCCTCCATTTCTCTCTGTTCTATCCAACAACAACAACATCAATAATGACAACAACAACAAAACAACAAGGACAATAAGAGGAAATAAATAAATTTAAAAGAAAAATGAAAGTGGGCCAGAGTCCCTACCATTGCTGCTCTACAGTGAGGGCAAGGTTCTGGAGAGGCACACAAGAGGGCTTATGATGATGTTCCTGACGGAAGTGACCAGTGATGGGAGAGAGAGAGAGATCTATCAGAGATCTAGGCCCATCATATCTATGTGGAAGTCCAAGGATTCCTTGACTAGAGCTCCATATGATAGGGTGGTCTGGTATTAACCAAAAAGGCCATCATTAAAGTGTGCCAGTCTCTTGCCCTTATCCAACTTTTGCAGTCTTTTCTTTATTTGACACATTTAGACTTAAAGTGATTAAGAGAAGTGAAATAGGGGGTAGGAGAGGAGAGTATCTAGGCCTAACTAGTAAATATTTGATTAGATACCTTATGGTGTCTTCTTTAGGTCTACTTGCTTGCTGAGCTTATTGAGTCTAGGTCTAATCACAGCAGACTATTGAGAACTTTTACTTGGAGGCAGATAGTTTCTCCTAACTTACAGATACATGTGTACATGTACTCTGTTCCTTAGACCTTGGTCTATTTCTAGGGTTTGTAACTTTGTTAGGGAATGTGCCATTTGAAATGGAACTATTAAATCTAATTTTATTTCCCATAATATTTTTCTTTTCTAAGGCAGAAGTAGGACTTTAAATATAATTGCCATTGGCTCAGAAATGGATAGACTATAACTTGTTTTAATAGTATTTAAGAGTCAGAAACCTCACTCAAATTAATTTAAACAGAGTGGAAAATAGTGGTTCATGGTCCTGGGGCAAGTAAGGAATAACCTGGTCAGAGGCAATCTGGGTTCATGAACTCGGAAGTGTTGGAAGCTCTTCTCAGTGTCTCTTCTTTCTCTTCTACCCTCTGTTCTTCTTTGGGTTTTTTCCTCAATGTGAATATTTTTTCTGTGTTTTGGCCTTATTTATTTTGGGGGGGGTTTACCAAATTATTTTATTTGAAGGAATGATACAAATGAGACTTAAATCAATGTTCTGGTACAGCTTACAGAAAAAGGAAAGGAGTCCGGCGGTAGTGCAGCTGGTTAAGTGCAGGGGGCGCAAAGTGCAAGGACACTAAGGATTCCCGGCTAAGGATTCCGGTTCGAGCCCTGGGCTCCCCATCTGCAGGGGAGTCGCTTCACAGGCGGTGAAGCAGGTCTTCCAGTGTCTCTCTTTCTCTCCCCTTCTCTGTCTTCCCCTCCTCTCTCCATTTCTCTCTGTCCTATCCAAAAACAACAATAATAACTACAATAATAAACAAGGACAACAAAAGGGAATGAATAAATAAATATTTTTAAAATAAAGAAAAGAAAAGAAGAAAAGAAAAGAAAAAGGAAAGAAAGGCGCCCCCAGCAGGCATGCAAGTGCCTGTGACCGGCCAGCCCCAGGCTTAGCTCTCATCACTGTCTCCCAAGGTGTGGTTGTCAAGAGATGCTCAGCCAGGCCAGACTGGAGGTGCCCATCCTCCTCAGGTTGGTCACGTGGTCACCCAGCTCCTTGATGGATTTCACCTGCTCGTCCAGGTAATGGGTCTCGAGGAAATCACACGGGTGGGGGTCGTTTTTCTCGGTGGCTAGTTTGTGCAGTTCCACTAGTGACTGATTGACGGTCTTTTCCAAGTGTAACCCGCAGTTCATGGCATTCAGCCTGTTCTCCTAGTCTTCGCGGTCTGGTTTCTTGACCTTCTTGCAGATAGATCCGGCTGCCACGCTGGCTCTGCATCATCATCAGTTTCTCCGTGTGTTCCCTCTCCTCGTGGGATTGGTGAAGGAAGTATCTGCCAAAGTTCTTCAAAGCCACATCATCTCGGTCAAAGTAATAAGACATTTACAGGTAGGAGGTGCAGAGCTTCAGGTTGATCTGGAGGTTAATGGCGGCCTCCTGGTGGTAGTTCTGGCGCACCTGCGAGGGGGTCGAGGCCGTCACAGCTGCTGCTGGGGCGAAGGCTGCCGTGAAGGCTGCACGGCAGGGGCGGCAGCGAGGTCCTGGAGCAGGTGGGTGGGCGCTGTGAGGTGCTGTGAGGAGGTGGTGGACGTTTAGGTCGTGGGGGGTGGGGGGAACGAGCTCAGGGTTCCGTCCAAGCACTGTTGAAGCAGGAAACCGCGAGGACTCTCCAGGAATACTGGCTTCATTTTTTTTTTCTATCACTGATAAGACACTTCATAAGTCATGAAAGCTTTGCCCTCTAGTTTCACTTCTATTCGAGTTCTGTGTTCCGTAAACTAAGGGATTCCTATAGTACCTAGTGAGAAAGAGTTGGAGTCTCTCAATTTGTGTCATCTCCTTTAAATAAGAACCCCAATGACAATCCCTCCAGCAGGACACTCGGCATATTCTGCCTAAGTATTGTACTCCGTGTTTTTTTGTTTTAAGACAAAGAGGAAAAAAGTGACAGAGACCACAGAACTGATACTTCCTCCAATGCAGTGAGGCTTGAACCTGGGTCACACACATGTCAAAGTCATGCACTATCCAGCTGAGCTATTTCATTGCCCCTTCTGTGCTTTTTGGATAGGAGAGAGGTCTTTTCGTTTGTTTGTTACCAGAACACTGCTCAGCTCTAGTTTCTGGTGGGACAGGATTGAACCTGGGCCTTCAAGAGCCTCAAGCATGAGAGTTTCTTGCATAACTGTTATGTTATCTCCCGTCCCCCTACATCACTCCCCTTTTTTAATAGGAGAGAGTTATCATTAAAAGAGAGGTGTGAAACCAGACAGCCCTAAACTGTGGTTGCAGTGGTCTCCCCCATCCTTCTTGTTGTCCTCTACTTTGTCTTGATTTGTGTTAAATTGGATGTTATAAAAAATATGAAAAGTAATGTCCCATATTAGGAAGCTTAAGATACTCAGCACACAGGGGCCAGGTGGTGGCGCACCTGGTTGAGCGTACATGTTGCAATGCGCAAGGACCCAGGTTGGAGCTCCCAGTACCCACCTGCATGGGGAAAGCTTTGCGAGTGGTGAAGCAGAGCTGCAAATGTGTCTCTGCCTCTCTCCTCTATCACCCCCTTCCGTCTCGATTTCTGGCGGTCTCTATTCAATAAATAAATAAAGATTTAAAAATTATAAAAAATTATACAAAAAACAAACAAATAAATTAATAAAATTAAGGAAAAAGATACTCAGCACACAAAATATAATAATAATAATGCACACAAACTGCTGCATTTCTTGTTTTTCAGTAGCAAAGGCCATGTAGAATAGCAGGCATAAAAGCTTTCTGGGTCTTTGGAGATAGCATAATGGTTACACAAAAAGGCATTCATGAGGCCAATTGGTGGTGCACCAAGGAATCAAGTTCAAGCCACTGGTCCCCATCTGCAGAGGGAAGCTTCATGAGTGGTGAAGCAAGGCTGCAGTTGTCCCTTTGTATCTCTTCCTCTCTATCTCTGCCTCCCCTCTCATTTTCTCTCTGTCTCTATCTATTAATAAATAAAAATATTAAGAGACTTTCATGCCTGACCAAAGGCCAAACTTTCATGCCTGACTTTCATGCCCTGGGACCAAAGGCCCCAGGTTTAATCCCCACTACTACCATAAGCCAATAAGCCAAAGCTGATCAGTGGCCTGTTCAAAAAAAAAAAAATTAGGCCCCAGATCAAATTGATGGAGTTTGCAGTTTACGGTATTTATGTACTTTTCCCAGATTTGGGAGCTACTCTCTTCTCTGATCCAGCTTTCTAGTCCTATTTCCAACACTGACACCATTTCCCCAGATAATACTTTTGGCCCACCTGCATGTTAGCAATTGGGCTCAGGCAAAAAATTAGTAAAGTCATGGGCCCTTTGGAATATACCTAAAATAGACCTACCAACTTTTTCCAAAATGGAAACCCCAAATTTCATCTGGTATATTCTTGCTTTTAGGTTCCAGATTATTAAACAGTTTGTTCTTCTTTATATTTTAATGCTTCTTCAGACACCAAGTTGCAGATGTTACCATGACACCAACTTGACATTACCAGGCAGATAACCTCACCAGTGTACCCTAGAACCCCATCTCTGGAGTCCTGACCAACTAGGGAAAGATAGAAACAGTTTGGGAGTAGGATCGAACTGCCAACACCCATGTTCAGTGGGGAAGCAATTACAGAAGCCAGACCTTCTACCTTCTGCACCCCATAATGATCCTGGGTCCATACTCCCAGAGGGATAAAGAATAGGAAAGCTTCCAATGGAGAGGATGGATATAGAACTCTAGTGGTGAGAAATGTGTGGAATTTTACCCCTCTTATCTTATGCTTTTGTCGATATTTTCTATTTTATAAATAAACTAAATTAAAAAATTCACAGGAAAAATCATTTTAAAAAACAAAAGAAAGAGAGAGAGAGAGAAAAAGCTTTCTGGGACTCTTTTACACAATTAATACCATTGCCTCTGCAATGGAAACACAGAGGTTTTTATAAGCAGGCATGGATTAACACTGATTTTCTAAAAAAAAAGTGTCAATATGCAATAGTTGTAAATACTGTAACCAAAATAAATTTCTTAATTATTGAAATTGATTTAATTTGATGGTGTACTACATCAAAGTAAAAGACTCTGGGATAGGTGGGAGGGAGGATTCAGGTCCTGGAACATGATGGCAGAGGACCTAGTAGAAAACTGGGAAATGTTATGCATGTACTAGCTATTGTATTTATTGTCGGCTATAAAACATTAATCTCCCAATAAAGAAAAAATAGTTTGAGACTGGGAAAAACAATCTATTTAAACATTTAATTACTTTATAAGTAAGAGGAGCCCAGATTTTTCGGGTGAATGATGCTCCTGACAAATCTGTCTTTGTCTTATGGGCAATAAAAGGATTCAACAAATGTCACATGTATTATTAAGCTCTCAGGGAAACCTATGGCCTAGTTGGAACACATCCTATTTGTGATGCCTACTAGAGGGTGGAATGAACAGATTGCTGGTAATAGCTCACCCCACAAAGTGTCTGTCAGACATTAAGTGCCAGGTCAAGTACTGGGCACATACAGTGTGTACACCATTATTTTTCCACTTCTCTTAGTTCATAACAAGCTTCAAAGAGGAACAAAGGGAATAAATTGCATGAATACCATTCACACAAGAACAGGTTATGCCACATCAACTAATCATTGTAGTATGAGGACTTATATGGTAATATTGATTTTAAATGGACAGATGGAGAACTAGAAAGATAGCTCATCACATAGGAGACATGCTTCTCCATGCTTTTGGCTCAGACTTGAGTCCCTGCTTATTTTGGGAAGTTCTATGACATCAAAGGAAATTTCAGTGCTGTGGTCTCCCCTTAGGCCATCCAAATGGAAAAAGTGTCACGGGAACACTGGAATTGTGCAGGACCAGGCTCTGAAACAAACAGATGGAATCAATTGCCATTTTAAGTACTAACCACAGTAATACTTTTCATATAATTATTAGCAACTTCTAGCTTGAAATTCCACATTCTTGTTAATGCCATTGTAATATTAATCATATGGGAAAGATAGTGGATTCATGTAGAGGTATATCCAAAACAGAGGTGAAATGCTAGTCATAAAATCAAAATGCTACTACTTAGGACTTAGTTGGTTGCTAAGAATTGCACTTAGGATAATAAAAACATATATATTGTTATGAATTCACAAATGCATTTGATATTCAAAGCTTAGTACATGAAACTTCAGCATCAGTTTCACCTGTGAACTTATTTAAAAAGCAAATTATGGCTCTGGAAGTGGTATAGTGACAGACCTTTGAATTTGCCAGCATGAGGTCCTAAGTTCCTTGACACCATATACCAAGGTGCTACACTCCCCCCTCCCTATCTCAAAAAAAATTTTTTTAAATCAAATTATTTGGATTTACCTTAGACTTATTGGTTCAGAAACTCTGGGAGTTGGGCCAATAATCTGTGTTTTACAAGGCCTGCACATACTTCTGGTATACCCCAAAGTTTGAGAAGCATCGTCCTACTTAGTGAGAAACTAATGAGTTTTGCAGTTGTCCCAGCCATGAGACTTGATGTGATGACCAGGTTTCTCTTGTGTAGGATCACTACTTGAAGCAATAAACCAACTTAGAAGCCTTTATTTAGATTGTAGTGATTTCTGTCATTCAATATTCATACTTATACATAATCCAAGTTGAAACAGCATCATTCTCATTACCAGCATCATTGAGGGGTGGGGGTGGTGGAGTGGCACACCTAGTAAAATGCACATATTACAGTGTGCAAGGACCTGACTCCAGCCCCTAGGTTCAAATCCCCTTCTCTATCTGAATGGAAAGCTTCACAAGCAGTGAAACAATGCTGCAGATCTCTCTTTCTTTCCCCCTCTCCCTTTTCCCTTTCAATTTGTCTCTATTCAAAGCAGATAAATAAATAAGTCATCAACAGGAGCATCTCAGTTTACTTTCACTTCTAGAATCTTACAGTGCTAACTCTGATATTAATAAAACTCATGTAGTTCTTCACTATAGCATATAGTCTTTTCAAATATACTATATATGTTCATATATATACTGTTTTTTATTTTATATATAAAATTTTAATTTCTATTACTTTATTTATTTATTTACTGTCTCCAGTCACTGGGGCTCTGTGCCAGCACTACAAATCCACCACTTTTGGTGGTCTTTTTTTTTTCCCCCTTTTTATTCAATAGGACAGAGAGAAGTTGGGAAAGATACCTGCAGACTTGCTTCACTACTTGTGAAGCATTCTTCCTGCAGGTGAGGAGTAGGGGCTCGAACCTGGGTCCTTGCGCATATTCTTGCACATAGTACTATGTGCGCTTAACTATGTGTGCCACCACTGGCACCCTATATATGTATTTTATAACCAAGATTATTGCTGGGGTTCAGTGCCTGATCAATGAATCCACTTTTAGTGGCCTTTTTCTTTCTTTTTTCTTTTTTCTTATTTTTTTAATAGAGTCAAAGAGAAATTGAGAGGAAAGGGGAAGATAGGAAGTGGGGGGAGACAGAGAGAAAAAGACTGTTTCACTGTTGACAAAGTTTCTTTCCTGCAAGGAGGGAATGGGAGTGTGAAGCCAGGTTTCTGTGTGTGGTAGTGTGCACTCTACTGTGTGCACCACCACCCAATTCCTGTGATGTATATTCTTTTTTATTCTTTTTAAAATTTATTTATTTATAAAAGGGAAACATTGACAAAACCATAGGATAAGAGGGGTACAACTCCACACAATTCCCACCACCAAATCTCCATATCCCATCCCCTCCCTTGATAGCTTTCCTATTCTTTCCTATTCTCTGGGAGTGTGGACCCAAGGTCATTGTGGGATGAAGAAGGTGGAAGGTCTGGCTTCTGTAATTGCTTCCCCACTGAACATTGGCATTGACAGGTCAATCCATCCTCCCAGCCTGTCTCTTGCTTTCTCTAGTAGGGTGGGGAGCTCCAGAACACATTGGTGGGGTTGTTTATCCAGGGAAGTCTGGTTGGCATCATGCTAGCATCTGGAACCTGGTGTCTGAAAAGAGAATTAACATACAAGGCCAAACAAATTATTGATCAATCATGAACTTAAAGGCTGGAATAGTGTAGATGAAGAGTTAGGGGGTACTCCGTTTTGTAGATAGCTAGTAAGCATATTTTAGTTATATTCCAAAGGGCCTGTGGCTATACTAGTTTTTTGTTTTTTTTTTCCCTGAGCCTGAAATCTGATATACAGGTGGATCCAAGTTATTGTCTGGGGAGATGATGTCATGGCTGGAAAAGGACCAAAAAGCTGGATCAGGGAAGAGAGTAGGGAAATATGGGAAAGGGTTATAAACATTGTTGACTTTAAACCCCATTGATTTGATTTGACCTGGGGCCCATATTCAGCTTAGGAGCCTATGTGACCTCAGCCTCCCTATAGAACTGAGCTCTCATTCTGTGGTCATGAGTAGGAAGATTCTAAGCTGCCCCAATATCAGGACCTATCTTCCTCAGGTGTAGCATAGAGTATGTTGTCCAGCCTCCCTTTGGAGGATGGAACATTCTCTACTGTTGTTGATCCAAGTTGAGGGCAAAGTCCTATGGGGGCCCACAAAAGGGTCTATTCTTTTAAAAATTATTATGTCTGCATGTGTATTTGGTTTTGAAGTAACCTAGGAATATAAAACTACAAATGCTTTAGAAGTATACTTTCACATGTATTCAATATATATTATGATAGCATACCTACCACCAAAGTACCAACAACTTTTTACTGTATCTCATAGGATCATCTCTGCCCTGACAGACTAATTGTCCTCTATCCCCAATCCCTTTTATAACTTCATTCTTCAGTTTACCAGTCTGTCTTTGTTGGATTTTGTTTTCCTTCTTTTGTTAATTTAACCCCTTTGGGTGAGGTCATTCTATATTTTCCTTTTATATAAGTTCCTGTAATATTTCTTGTTGGTCTAGCAGCTGCTTTTGTCTGGAAAACTTGTCCAATCTGATTGTAACCTAGTACATTATTCTTGGGTGGGTGTCTTTTTCATTCAGTTTTTAAATTTATCTTGCCAAACTTTTCTAGCTTTTAGAGGTCTGGATGATAAATAGACAGTCTTTTTTTGCTGTATGTGCCATGGCTTCACAACTGCATAACTCCATCATTCTTGGCAGACTCTTTTTATTTATTTATTTATTTGGTTTTGAGAGAGAGACTAGCCCCAACTTTTTTCCCTCATTACAATATCTGTTTATTGAAGAAATGTTGATTTATAGAATTTTTGTTGTCACAAGGGTATACTTCCACATTTCCCCAAGATAGGGATTAGTACATTTTACCATCAAGAAAATCATCTTTTTCCAGATAGTAGGTGAGAGACAGAGAAGAGAGACACCACAGTACTTCTCCATAGCTCATGAAGATTCAGTATTGCATGGGACTTTCATGTGGTGCCTGGAGGTTCAAACTTGGGTCCTTGTGCATAGTACAGTGTGCACTCTACCAAGAGAGCTATCTCCTAGCCCCAAGAAATTAGCTGATAGTCTTAGAGGATTTCCCTTAAAGTGACTCTGCTTTCCTCTAGTAGCCTTCAACATTCTCTATGTTCCTTGCCATTTTTTTATTTTTATAATTTTTATTTGTTATTAATAGTATAAGATTATAAGAGTATAAGATACCACACCCACCCCCAAAGTTCCGTATCCCCACCCTCCTACCTCCCAAAGATAACCACCAGAGTTCTCACAAGTTTTACCAACCCTTTGCTTGCTTTAGTTTTGTTTGGATTTTTTTTTTTTTGGCAAGTTCATGCAAATCAGATCTCTAGATTCCACATGAGTGAAACCATCTGGTTGTTGTTGTCTTTCATCTCTTATTTTGCTAAGCATAATCACCTCCAGTTCCATTCATTTTGTCCCAAAGGACACAATATTATCTTTTCTGATCATAGAGTAATATTCCATGTAATATATATATCCCAAAACTTCTTTATCTAGTCATCTGTTAATGGGCATTTAGGCAGATTCCACTCTTTGGCTATTGCGAATAATGCAACTGTGAACATAGGGGGTGCATCTGCCCCTTCTAATTAGTGTTTGAGTGTCCATTGGATAAATGTATAAAAACAGTGTTTCTGGGTCATAAAGTAATTTTATTTTTATTGGTTTAAGGAATGGTCCATACACTCTTCCAAAGGGACTGTACCAGTTTGCATTCCAAAGAGCAATGTCCCAAAATTCCCTTTTCTACATAGCCACTCCAACAATTATCATTTCCTGGTTTGTTGATCTATTCTCTCAGGTGTGAGATGGTGTCTCAGTGTGGTTTTAATTTGCATTTCTTTAATGATAAGTGACATGGAGCATTTCTTTATGTGTCTATGGGCCATGTGTATCTTTTCTTTAGAAACTGTTTTGTTCTTTAGCCCACTTTTTATGGGTTATTTTTCCTTTGTAGATCTGTACCAATTCTATATAGATGTTAGATATCAGTCACTTGTCTAATGTGTGATATGCAAATATCTTCTCCCATTTATTGGACTGCCTGGTTATCCATGTGTGGTTTGCTTTGATGTGTAGAAGCTTCTGCTTCATGTAATCCCATTTATTTACTCTTATTTTCACCTTCCATGCCCAAGGGGTTGAATCTCCAAATACATCTTTGATGTGAAGGTCCTACAAAGTTTCACCAACTTTTTCTTCTATAAATTTTAGAGTTTCTGATCTTATATCTAGATCTTTAATCCATTTTGATTTGACCTTGGTGTTTATTGTTAGGTGTTGGTCTACAGGTGCCTATCCAATATTCCTAGCACCTTCTGTTGAAGAGACCTTCTTTACTTCATTGAATGATTTTAGCCCCTTTGTCATATATTATGTGGTTGTATATGTGTGGAATCATTTCTGGGTTTTCAATTCTATTTGCTGATGACATATTATTCATAGAGAACCTCAAAGACTTCACCAAAAAAGTACTGGAAATAATTAATAAATTCAGTAGAGTAGCAGGATACAAAATTAACACACATAATTCCATGCTATTTCTGTATACAAACAAGGAGTCTGAGGAAAGGGAAATAAAAGACTAAAGCCCATTTATAATTGAACCCAAAAAGATGAAATACCTTGAGTTAAATCTCATGAGGGTAGGTGAAAGGACCTTTACAATGAAAATAATAAAACATTGCTACAAGAAATAGAGATGGACATACAGAAATGGAAAAACATTTCTTGTTCCTGGATTGGAAGAATAAACATTATTAAAGTGGCCATCCTACCAAAATCAATCTACAATTTTAATACAATCCCTATAGAAATTCCTATGGTATTTTCCAAGCAAATAGAACAACTTGTCAAAAAATTTGTGTGGAACCACAAAAGGCCACGAATTGCCAAAGAACTTCTGAGAAAAAGGGAAAAATACAGAGGTATTACACTCCTCAAATTCAGTTTATACTACAAAGCAATAGTAATCAAAACAGTATGATGCTAGAGTAAAAATGGACACTTGGCCATTTTAATTATTATGCAAGCTTAGGCTTGGATTTATTTTTCTTGGAGCTCTTAGAGCTTTCTGAATCTGCCTGCAGCAATCCCATTTTTAAAAATGGCTTCCCATAGAAGAAAGAATCGAATAAGGAGGGTAGAACTAACTATATGTCTCCATTCTTGGGGACTGCCAAGGCTCTGGAGAAGGCTCTATAAGTTAGAGTCGTCCTTCTCTGCGGGAAACATGGGAGAGGGAGTCCAGAAAGTCCCAGGGAAATCTCCACACATCTCCCAAGCTCTACAGTCACGGTCATAAGGAACCAAGGTGTGACCCAGAGCAAAATGTTCCAGAGACAGAGAAACTGTCTCATGAAAAAAGAGTACAGGGTTTGGGAAACCTCTTCATAGGGAAGAAGGTAGCCCATGGCGGACAGGTAGCCAAGCGACATATACTTATCTGGGGGATGGGCAGGTCAGGTTCCTGTTCAGGCACCAGATGCTGGGTTAGCCTGAGTGTGTTTCTTCCCGGGTACGTGATCTCTGGGTTGGAGAGAACTCAGCCGGAGCCAACCTAGGCTGCAGCTTACTCAGCGACGTGGGAGAGGAACCAGGAACTCTCATGGCTGAGAGGGAATGCAATGCAACTCTCTTTTATTGATCAGAAAACAATCTGCCTTTATACCTTCTGTGACAGAAGTGGCAGGTCAGAAAAAGGAAGTGAGTAGGAGAGGAGGCAAAAGTAGCAAGCTTCCATCTTGGGGATTAAACCAATGCCTTGCAGACAGGGTGGGTCTCAGGCAAAACAATGATTATGTAAATAGACCACATCATCAAGCAATGCAGCAGACCTGGCATTAATGACCAACAGTCTACCTTCTTCATTCTGGGAAAACTCTTGGCTAATATTTCTTCAAATTAGAATTCTGTTCTGTTCTTTTTTTTTTTTTTTTTTTGGCACCTTCTACTTTGAATGTTGTGCCATTAATTTCTTATGGTCTTTTCACTTGTTTTAGCTCTTTTTTTCTTTTTTGCTGTATTTTCTTTCCTTTTCTCATTTTTCTTTTTTTCCTTCTTCTCTCCTTTTTTTATTTTATCAGAGTACTGCTTAACTCTAGCTTATGGTAGTGCTGGGAACTGAACCTGGGATCTTTGGTTCCTCAGGTGTGAAAGTCTTTTTTCATCACCACTGTGGTATCTCCTTAGCCCGTTGCTGAGTTTTCTTAATAGTATACTCTACCTTCTCTAGCTCACCACTTCAATTTCTGGTCTCATATTTTCTACTGGTGGGCCCCTTCACCGAAATCCTTAGCTAAACTACTGGATTTTTCATCTCTCTGACTTCTGTTATGATGAATCTCATACTTTTTCTGGCTTTATTGTTTTCTTTTTTAAATTTTTATTTGTTATTAATAGTTTGTTACAAGATTGTAGGATTACAATTTATAATTCCATGCCATACCCACCACCAAAGTTCTGTATCTCCACCCTCCCACTTGACAAAAGATAACCTCCATAGTTCAACTGAAGTTTTCTTCCATTGAACTTCTTATCTCAGTGAGCAGGCTTAAATCCATGGTGTTGAGATCCTCTTCAGGAGGTTTATCTAACGCTATTGAATTTGTTTTCTTCCTGTTGTTGGCTTGATCCAATAGTGAGTAATTCTCTCTGTCTTCTCATTTTGTTTGATGCTCTGATGTTCCAGGTACAGAGATTTGCATTTGAATTTGGGTGACAATCTGAAGCTCAGAGTTGAGAGAGCTTGAAGGTCACTAGGTTGCTGTGAGTGAGGTCCCCGTCTAAATTGTAATAACTCTGATTGCTCTGGGGCTGACTAGGACAGGATCTACAAGTTGAACCAGGAATCACCTGAAGGTCTGTTGCTATGGGAACTAAAAGCCAGTCTGACTTATCACTGAATGCCAGCAAGCTTCCTTGTTGGGAGGGCTGCAGTCCTGACTTCCCCTCTCCTCTTTCACCCATTTGCTTCTCTTTTCCTAAGGCTGTAGGCCTAGGGAGTAAAATCCAGCAAGGGAGGGAGGGGAAGTCACGCCCAATCTGCCTCCAGAGTTTTAATTCCGGGAATGTTTTTTGTCTCCCAAACTCTGCTCAAGAATTTCCTCAGTCTTCTGTAGATGAAGTGATGCCCCTCCCCCTTCTCCTTTCCTGTATTTCCTTAATTTCTGTTTTGTTGTAGATTTAGAGGAATGAGCTTGGGGTGGTAGTATCTCAGCACAGTCTGACACACCAGAGTCCAGATCTTTCCCACCTGTGGTTTGTTCTCATGTGGAAGACCTTTAGTCTTCTTGGGGTGGGGGTGGGGGTGGGGGGTTGTTTGTTTGTTTCCCCTCCCATACTTTGCTATGCAAAGCCTTTTCTTTTGGTCTTCAGAGTTTCACTGGGGCTTCATGCCTATGTGGTTCCATCACGAAGTCCATTCCCCTCCCTGGGCTACTGTTCCTTTTTATATAGGAGGTGAAGGACAGAGTGGAAGAGAGGAGCTGAGAGGGGAAAGACACTACAGCACCAGAGTGCATGGTGTTCTCATGTGGTGGTTGGGGGCTCTAGCCTGGATCCCCATGCCTGGTAAAGCACATGTTCTACCAGGTGAGTTATCTTTAAGTCCCAGAAAAGTATATTTCTATGTGTGCTTTTTCATATATTATTGTGGTCTTGAAGTAGATAAAAAGAGGGGGAATACCAGACTCTATACACCATCTTGACTCAACACATATTCTTTGCTATGCATTTAACCCAGGTTTGAGCCCAACTCCTAACACTATGTGAAGTTTCAGCACTGTGGTGTCTTTTCCACTCTCTCTATCTGAAGAAAAAAAAAAAGTCTCATAGCATTGAAAACCAGACAATAAAAGCAAACAAAAATTATAAGCACAGGTATTATATGACGAGTTGATTAACAGGTTGGATGTTAACATGCTCTTCTAGCATGTCTCCAAAGAAACTTGGGCCATAATTTACCATTGTCAGCCCCTCAGTAAGTGGTCCTTGGGAGTTTTTGGTTTTGTTTTTTTAAAGTTTATTTTACTAATTTCACTATATACTCCTGGAGTAGTGGGCCATAACCATTGTTGTAGGGAAGATAGCATAATAGTGATCCAAAGACTGTCATGCCTGAGTCTCCAAAGTCCCAGGTTCAAACCCCTACACTGCCATAAACCAGAGCTATACACTACTCCTGTACTCAAACGTATCAAAATTGGTGATGTGCATCTGGTTTCGTTGTTAAGAGTCCTGAGTTTCAGTTGCTATGGGTGGTCAACTAGCAAAATGTGTCTTTTGAGACTAGATCTCCAGGAAAATCTTGAACCCTTAGACTTCCTTGGGTATAGATACTTAGCATATATTTGCAGATAGAAGACATCTTCTAGGGGCTTGGGTGATGGTGCACTTGGTTAAGCACACATAGTACTAAGCGCACAGCACCTGTGCAAGGATCTGGGTTCAAGCCCCCAGGGGACACTTCACAAGCAGTGAAGCAAGTCTGCAGGCGTCTACCTCTCTCTCTTCCTACCCCCTCCTCTCTCAATTTCTCTCTGTCCTATCTAATAAAAAAAAAAAAAAGAAAGAAAAAGAAATGGGAACAGTGGATTCACAATAATGCTAGAGGCAAAAAAAAAAAAAAGAGGAAACATCCTCTGTGGCCCTTGATGAAAAAGAGTTTGAGAGCGTTTAGCTAATCTTTCTAGACACAGCCCAAAGAACACCTTTTTCTCCCCCTGCTGCTTTTGCTCTGTATCCTTATTATAATAAACTTGAGTCATGACTATACCTTACATGGAGTCTTTTAGTCCTTCTAACAAATCATCAATGTGTTCATAGATCCTTCCTGAAATATATGATGTGGCAAAATTCAAAATGAGAATGAATTTTGGGCCTTAGTGCCAATAAGTATTGAGTTATTGGGGTAGGGATAGATAACATAATGGTTATGCAGAGACTCTCATACCTGAGGCTCCAAAATCCCAGGTTCAGTCCCCCGCACCACTGTAAGCCAGAGCTAAGAAGTGCCCTGGGAAAAATAAATAAATATTAAACAACTAAAACAAAAAAAATAGTTATTGTGGGAAAATTCACTCCATGAATGATGACTATAAGTAGAAGACATGTAACTGTTTGTTGTATTACTTATTTTTTATTTATTCATTAATGAGAGAGAGAGAATCACTCTGACACATTTTTTGCCTGGAAATGAACTACAGACCTTATATTGAGAATTCACTGTTTTATCCACTATACCATCTCCTGGGCTACCAGGAAGGGTACTGTTCTTTCTTTCTTTCTTTTTTAAAGCTAAACTAGATGAGTCATTTATTCATTTCAATACATGTACATTAGGATGTACTGGTCTTTAAAGTGTCCTGGTTTGAAATTATTTCTGGTGTGGGAGTAAATAGCATAATAATTATGCAAAGAGACTCTCATCCTGAGTCTCTAAGGACCCGGGTTCAATCCCTCACACCATCGTAAGCCAGAGATGAGCAGTGCTCTGGTAAAAAAAAAAAAAAAATCAAAATATAAATTTGTAGAAAAATGAATAAATTGGGAAAATACTAAGTACTCAGTGCATATGAGTAATTAAAATCAACTTTATGTTCATGGACACACACACACACATATATATATATGATGCTAAAATTGTATGCTGTCTTTAAGAATAGAAGTTTCTTCTTTTATTTCCTTTTCCTTTTTATTTTTTTAAGTATATTTATTTATTTACTAGAGACATCCAGAAATCAAGAGGGTAGGGGGAGATAGACACCTATAGCACTGCTTCACCACTCACAAAGCTTTCCCCCTGCAGGTGGGGACCAGGTACACAAACCTTATAACATGTGCACTCAACCAGGTGCGCCACCATGCAACCCCCAAATTTTTTTAAATTTTAGAATAGAATTTTAATATATATATATATATATATATATATATATATATATATATATATATCCAGGAGAGATAGTGAAAGAGACCACAACGCCAAAACTTCCTTCAGTGCCATGGAAGCCAGGTTCAAACCTTGAATAGCATCATGCCATCTAAGTGAGCTATTTTGCTGACCCAGGACCAGATATTTTACACTTTACTATTTAGTCAAATCTCTCCATCTTTTCTTGTTTATTTGTGTGTGCATTTTCCATTATTAATATTGTTAATTGATTATTATTATTATTATTATTTTACTGCAAACACCTGCCTTGGACAGATGGTAAACTCAAAGGCATGGTAGAGCCTTGAGTTTCTGTGCTGGAAGCAGGCACAAGCGTTTGGTAAATGGAGCCAAGAGGATAATTATCAGGTCAGTTTCCTATAGAGCTACTGGGTCAGTAGTGCCAAGACCAACAGTCTAGGGTCAGGATGCCAAATTCAGAGAGGACAATAAGAAGAGGAAGCTTTAATTCACAGTTGATTGGTCTGACAAAAAAGGTGATGCAGAGACAGTTCAAGCAGGGAGGAAGGCAGACAAGCCAAGAATGATCCCAGAGGAGAAAAATACACACAGCTACAATTTCTTAACTGCTTCCTGTCATAGCTGAAAGAGAGGATATGTCCGAAAATAGCAGATGCAGCTGGGAGTGGACTCTTGCAGGCTTACAGGGTTCTTGCTCATCTTGAGACTAGATAAACATTCATCTATATTTTCTTCTATTTTTATTATTTGAAACCTTACATTTAATTTTTAGTCTCTATGGCTAGACCATTACATCTCTATGCAGGTGAGACTAGTTTATACTATGTGAACTTCTTCAGATTTACTAATAGAATATGTACAGTAGTGGAGTCGGGCGGTAGTGCAGTGAGTTAAGCGCAGGTGGCCCAAAGCACAAGGACTGGCATAATGATCCCGGTTGGATTCCCCGGCTCCCCATCTTCAGGGGAGTCCCTTAACAAGCAGTGAAGCAGGTCTGCAGGTGTCTTTCTAATCTCCTCTCTGTCTTCCCCTCCTCTCTCCTTTTCTCTCTGTCCTAACAATAACAACATCAATCATAACTACAACAATAAAACAAGGGCAACAAAAGGAAATAAATAATAAATAAATATTTAAAAAAGAATATGTACAGTAGGAAAGAACATGATTTCGGGAGTCAAAATTCTTGGTCCAAATCTTTGCTCTCTGGAGTCAGGCGGATTAAGCCCAGCGGATTAAGCACACGTGGGGCGAAGTACAAGGACCGGAGTAAGGATCCCGGTTGGAGCCCCCAGCTCCCCACCTGCAGGGGAGTCGCTTCATAGGTGGAGAAGCAGGTCTGCAGGTGTCTTTCTCTCCCCCCTCCATCTTGTGTTCCCCTCCTCTCTCTATTTCTCTGTCCTAACAATGATGACATCAATAACAATAATAACTACAACAATAATAAAAAAACAACAAGGGCAACAATAGGGAAAGTAAATAAGAATTTTAAAAAATCTTTGGTCTCAGACCTCATAAATAACCGGTAACATTACTCGATCACTCAGTTTTCACTCTCTTATAAAATGCAGGTAGAAATATTATCTGCCATTCAGACATCATGAAGGTTAAATAAGGGGCTGGGTAGTGGCACACACCCAGCTGAGTGCAGGTTATTGCATGAAGACTGATGTTAAAATGTGTGCTCCCCATCTACAAGGAGGTAGCTTCAGAAGCTGTGAATCGAGGATGCAGGCATCTCTCTTTCTCTCTCCCTCTCTCCTATCTCCTTCTCCCCTCTTAATTTCTCTTTGTCCTATCAAAAATTGAAAAAAGGAAAAATTAGCTATAGAAAGTGGTGGATTCATTTGCAGGTACCAAGCCTCAGCAATAACCCAGGTGGCAAAACAAACAAACAAACAAAACTATGGATGTAAAGCACTTAGCACATTTCTGAGGTGAGTTAATAAATACTCAATAAAATTTCTCATTTTCAGCATCAGAGAGGAAGTATATAATAAAAAAGATTAAGGTGAGTATGATTTCTATAATGTTGGATGGTATGGAAATTGTCAAGAGTAAGACAGTGGAATAGGTACTTGTTATCTTCATTCCAGCACAGAACATCAGTTCTAATGATTATCTACAGATGCATGTATCTTTGGAGTGCAGTGGAGAAATTATTGCACAACATTGGAGTACAACATGTGAGAAGGGGTGGTCCGAAAGGTGGTGCAATAGATAAAGCATTGGACTCTCAAGCATGAGGTCCTGAGTTCAATCCCTGGCAGCACATGTACCAAAGTGATATCTGACTCTTTCTCTCTCCTCCTATGTTTCTCATAAAAAAAAAAAAAAATCTGGGTGGTGATAAATAGCATAATGGTTATGCAAAGAAATTCTCATGCTTGAGGCTCTGAAGTCCCAGGTTCAATCTCCCGCACCACCATAAGCCAGAGCTGAGCAGTGTTCTGGTGTTTCTCACTGTGTCTTTCTTTCTGTGCATCTTCTCTCAAAAATATAAATAAATAAATAAATAAATAAAATAATAAAAAATAATCTGAGAAGGGGTACAATGATCCAGATAATAACACATTCACACTTTCACTTTATATGCATAAGTCCTGGGAATCTAATGTACAACATTATATAGTGAGTATAATTAACAGTACTGGATTGCATATATAAAATATGCTGAGTGGATAGATGTAGGTCATAAGTGCTCTCACCACACACAAGAAATAATTATGTGAGGTAATGGAGATCTTAACTGACTTGATTTTGGTAACTATTTTACAATATATACTGTATCAAATATTAGGGCTATGGATATAGTATAATGATTATGAAAAAATACTTTGATGCCTGAGGCTCCAAAATGCCAGGGTCAATCCCCTACACCACAGTTCAATCCCCTACACAGCCAGAGCTGAACAGTGCTCTGTTAAAAAAAATAATAATAGGGGGTCGGGCGGTGGCGCAGTGGGTTAAGCGCATGTGGCGCAAAGCGCAGAGACCGGCGTAAGGATCCCGGTTCGAGCCCCCGGATCCCCACCTGCAGGGGAGTCGCTTCACAGGTGGTGAAGCAGGTCTGCAGGTGTCTATCTTTCTCTCCCCTTCTCTGTCTTCCCCTCCTCTCTCCATTTCTCTCTGTCCTATCCAACAATGAATTGTGTCAACAAGGGCAATAATAATAACCACAATGAAGCTACAACAAGGGCAACACAAGGGGGGGGGAATAGCTTCCAGGAGCGGTGGATTCATGGTGCAGGCACCGAGCCCAGCAATAACCCTGGAGGAGGAAAATAATAATAATAATAATAATAATAATAAATTAAATAGCACATTGTATACTTTAAATATACATAATTTTTGTTACTTATACCTCATGAATAGTGGAACAGCACTGTGGTTCTCTCTCTCTTTCTCTCTCTCTCTCTTTCTCACTCCCTCTCTCTCCTGCCCCCTCTTCCTTTCTGTCTCTATTTAAAATTGAAAAGAGAGAAGGAAAATAAAAAAGAATTTATAAAATTGTATAGATATATAGATCAATGAACCCTACTTTTCCCTACCCCCCCACACACACACTCTCTCTTTTTCTTTCCTCCTTTCTTCTTATTGCCACCAGGGTTTTCTTGTTGCTGGGGCTTCATGCCAGGACCACAGATCTACTACTCTTGGCAGCCATTCCCCACCACCACTCCCGATTATTTCTATTTTATTGGATAGGACAGTGAGAAATTGAGAGGGGAGGGGAGATAGAGAGGGAATGAGAAAGATAAGACACCTGTAGACCTGCTTCACAGCTTGTGAAGCTTCATGCTCTCCAGGTGGGGAGCAGGGGGCTCAGGCTTGGGTTCTTACAAATGGTAATGTGCACACTCAATTAAATGCACCACTGCCTGGCCCCTTCTCAAATTTTTTTCATAAATTGTGCTCATTACAGTAACTAATACTCAGGACAAGAAACCAAGTATTACTGATACCTCTAATAATCCCCCCCACATTATGCTTTCTTCCTGCTACTCTTTTTTTTAATTAAAGTTTTGTTTACTTATTTGTTGGATAGAGACAATCAAAAATTGAGAGGGGGAGGGGTGACAGAGAGGGAGAGAGACAGAGAGACACCTGCAGCACTGCTTCACCACTTTCAAAGCTTTCCGCCTGCAGGTGGGGACCAAGGGTTTGAACCTGGGTACTTGTACATTGTAACTTGTGTGCTCAACCAGTTGTGCCACCAGCTGGCCCCTCCTCCCTGATACTCTCCTGATATCTTCCTGATTATCTACCTGAGAACCGAATTATCTCCCTCTCTACCTTCTTTCTTCCCTTCTTCCCTTCCTCTCTTCCTCTCCTCCCTTCTTCCCTTTTCTTCCTTCCTTTCTCCCTTCCTCCCTTTCTCCCTTCTTCCTTTCCTTTCTTCTTTCTTTCTTTCCTTCTTTCAGACAGAGATAGATAGGCAGACAGGCAGAGAGAGAGAGAGAGAGAGACAGAGACAGAGAGGCAAGGCCACAATACCAGTTTCTTTCAATGCAATGAGGCCTGTGCTTGTACCTGGGTCATGTACATAGCAAAGCAGCACAATATCCAAGTGAGTTATTTTGCAAGCCCTAAATTCTTTATAATAAAGATTAATTTTCCTCTATTTTTTACTTTTACTATTAATGGAGTTATGCATTATGCACTCTTTTTTTTTTTTTTAAAGAAAAGGAAAAAAAAAAAGCAAGACTACCTGTTTGGTAAGTGCAGTGGGGGAGGTGGATTTGAACCAAAAGCTTCATGCATGCAAGGTGGACACTGTACTGAACCACCTCCCTGGCCCCCCACTTTACTGTTGATGAGCATTTGAGTAGTTCCCACTTTGGGCTGGTGGTAAATACTGCCACTTTGAACTTTCCAGCACATATTTTTCATATATACAGATATATATTCCTGTTAGATGTTTACTTAGAAATAAGTTTACTGTATTATAGGATAAGCACATTTGGTTTTAGAATGTGCTGCCAGTTTTTCAAAGTATCAATTTATACTCCCAGCAGCAATATGAAAGCTATTTGTCCCACATCCTCTCTAACACTTAGTAATTTCATCTTAGTATTTGAGGTGGGTGGATAGTGGTTTACCACTATGATTTCAATTTGCATTTCCCTGTTAAGAAATGAAGTAAAATACCTTTTTATGTGTTGATTAATCATTCATATTTTTCAAGTTAGATTCAAGTATACTTTCAAGTTAGATGATACAAAGTAAATATAATCTTAAAAGATAGTAAGCACTTTTCTATATTTTGAAAGATAAAAAAATTCTGGATATAAATTGCTTGATGACTGAAGATGAGTTCTTTGGAAGCAGAACTCCCCCCCCAATTATTCTGATGTAAATAATTATTGAGAAGGTGCTTCCTAGAGAATATAATGTTAGAGAGTAAAAAATATGACAATTGCAGGAAGAAGTGAAGAAAAAGTGAGACTTCAGGCACAGTCCCACTGATTGTGGGTTAAGTCTGATCCCAACAGGGCAACACTCAGATGTTATTTATACCTCAGAATCTTCCCCAAACTGAGACAAGAAAACTGATAATTAATTCTGATACTCAATATATATTAATAACCTCTGAAGACATCATGCTATGTGGGATAAGTCAGAAAAGACAAATATAATGTGATTCTATTAGTGAAGTCTCCAGAATAGTTATAGTCATAGAGGCAGAAAGTAAAATAGTAGTTAACTAGGGCTAAAGGGAGCAGGGCATGGAGAATTTTTTTTTTAAAGATTTTATTTATTTATTTATTTATTAATGAGAAAGATAGAAGGAGAGAGAAAGAACCAGACATCACTCTGGCACATGTGCTGCCGGGAATCGAACTAAGGACCTCATGCTTGAGAGTCCAAAGCCCTATCACTGCGCCATAACTCTCCATTACATAATAGGGGCAGAATTTTAGTTTGGGTTAGGAAAAAGTTTTAGAGATGGATAATAGTGATGGCTGTAAAAAATGTAAATGCACTTAGTAACATTGAACCATATGCTTGAAATGGTTGAAAAGGCAAAATTTTGTGTCATTTGTGTTTTGTATATTAAACAAAGTTAAAGTGTCAGTATGCAAAACCAATATACAAATACCAGTTCCATTTTTATATACTAATAAAGATCTAAAGCAGGAATTAAAAAAAAACCCATTTACAAGAGTATCAAATACAATAAGATATTTAGGACTAAACTTATCCAAGGAGGTGAAAGATCTGTACCCTGAAAACTTAAAAAACCTGACAATCACCTGGGTGAGTACCTGTATGTCATACATGCAACCCAGGTTCATACCCAACCCTACTTCACTAGAGTAAGTTATGATACTGTGACCTTTCTCCCTTTCTCTGTCTTTATATTTTTTTCTATATGAAAAAGTGGGCCTGTAGTGGTCAAGCCCCAGTGCTTGCTTGAGCTCTCGATTAAAGAAACCAAAGATAATACAAACATACGGAAAGACATCTGTGCTCATGGACTGGAAGAATTCATATTGTAAAGATTTCCCTAGTGGGTTGGGTAGCAATACACCTGGTAGGGCAGGGCACATAGGTAGCTGTGCATGTCTCCACCAGACCCCCCCCCCCCCCCCCGTCTCTTTCTGCCTTACCTTCTATTAGAAAGAAAAAAAAAATGAAAAGGAGGGAGTCTGGTGGTAGCGCAGCAGGTTAAGTGTACATGGCAGAAAGTACAAGGACCTGTGTAAGGATCCCTGTTCAAAGTTGCCCGCCCCTCTCACCTGCAGAGGAGTTGATTCACAAGCGGTGAAGCAGGTCTTCAGATGTTGCTACCCTCCCCCTTCTCCCCCTTCTCTCTCCATTTCTCTCTGTCCTATCCGACGACATTAATGACAATAATAACTACAACAATAAAACACGCGCAACAAAAGGGAATAAATAAATATTTTAAAAGTCTTTTAATAAAAAATTAAAAAGGAAAAAACAGTGGAGCAGTGGAGTTGTACAGGCACTGAGTCCCAGTGAAAAGCCTGGTTGTAAACAAAACAAAATTTACTCAAAGAGATCTACAAATTCAGTGCAAACTCTATCAAAATTCTACTGGCAATTTTCCATTATTGCAAGGATCTCATTGTTGTATAATAAGTATTCAAGACACAGATGTGAATTAGCTATATTTATTATAAAGTATATTGTTCAGTACATTTGGTATAACTTAAGCATTGAGACCCCAGTATTCTTAATCTTGAGACTCTGTGTGTGTGTGTGTGTGTGTGTTTGATGTTAGCATAGTAATTGTCACACAGTTTCAAAGCAATCTATGAATAATTTGAATTTCAAGGATAGAGAAAGCTTTGTAGTTATGGTTCATAGTGTGTGGAGAATGATTCAAAATCTCAATATGGTAGAATAAATATACATTTGTAATATAATACTGGATTTTTTTTTGAAATGTGTTTTTAACATCACCAAATGTAACAAATTTTATTTCAGGGAAATTGAAATACCATCAGTAAATGAAATAATGCCCCAGAGAGTAATTTATTTTTCCTTTCAGTAACAAATTGTTGGATTGGTGGTAGTGTCCATAATTCCCTTTCCATCAGCAAAATTTGAGAAAGTCAGTTTTAGATTTGCAACAAATAAAAACAGCACAGGTTAAATCTATAAAAATTTAGTAAGAAAATCTCTCATCTTGTGTCTCTGCCTGCAGGCTTACCTTTTTTAAAGGAGAAATCTGATATCATTTCCTCTAGGTTCTTTTTGGCACTGATGTTTTGAGCTTGTGTCATTCCACCACTCCTGGACTTTTTTTCCCTCCCTTTTTACTTTCAGATGGAGACAAAGAGAAAGGGGGGGGGGGATGGAGGGAGAGAGGTAGAGAGAAGAAACACCACAGGACCACTTCACCACTCATGAAGCTTTCTCCTGGAGTCATGTATGTTCTCCCATATGGTGCCAAGGACTTGAACCAAAGTGTACACTCTACCATGTGAGCTATTTCCTGGTCATTTCTTACTATTCCCCTCCCCTTGCAAAGCAATGTTCTTTAGTCACATTACGTAATTCACTGGACTCCAAACATACCATAGTCTTCTGTGCTTTTATGCATTCTTTCTGTTGTTCTTCCATCTGATATTCCCTTAATATCTCCACCCCAGTGAACAGTAACTTTTTTTTTTCAGTTGAGGTCTTTTTTTCAGTTGAAAGGTCATCTTTCTGTCAAACCTTTCTCAACTTTCTATTCAAACAGACTATATTTCTCCCACAAATATCACATGTCACAGTTTTAGAGTAAATATTTTATATTTCCTAGCTAACAGTAAGGGCCCCAAGGGTTCATGTTCATAAGGATATATCTTATTCATTTGTGTACCACCCAGTGCCTCAGGCAAAAGGCATATTCATTGAATGGACAAAAGAAAAGGAACTAATCAGGAAGTTCTAGGATTAAACAAAATATCTTGGTAAACTCTGAACTAACTTTTAACAGTTAAGGCACTAAAAGGTGCTTTTTTACAGATTCAGGAAGTGTCATAAGTTACTAAATAATGTTTGGGATATACAAAAATTTTGGTGTGAATTTTAACTTCTCTTCCTCCTTTTCCTCCTCCTCTTTCTTTTATATTTGCCAATATGAAGGTCTTTTAGTACAGAAGTGCAGGGATATTATACTACTTATAGTTTGGACAAATCCTGGCAGCACCATGGCACTTGATTTCTTGACGAGGTGGAGTTCCATTTTCCTGTTTCTCTGGAGACAAGAGCTGATCTACAGTTGGTGTGTACTCAGCACACTCAGTAACTATTCGAGTCTCATTTACACCTTTATGCTGAGATCAGCATCAAAAAGTACAGAGATAGGAGAGGGAAGCATTCCTTTCACCATTCTACCTCAGATTTGATTACCATAGTATGTTTAAAAACACATGAAATATATGCCAGTAAGTAGATACAAAGTTTCTAAAGGTGATTATTGCTATTCCATCTGCCAGCTTCTACAGTTGGTTAAAAAGAAACGAAAAGAAGAAATTAGTTTGGCAGGATTTGCTCTTCACAAAATCATGTTGATTTTTGTCAGTGTAATTCAATATGCCCTTCTTGCAAAATGACTGAGAGAAAAGTACTTTCACATTGAACTACAAGAAAAATATGGCCATTATTCTTCTGACTTTTTTTCATATATAATTCAAGTATGAATTAGGTGACAAAAGAGAAAATAAAGAGATGAAGTCAGCTGGGTTTGATAATTCAGAATCATCAAAACTTAAACATTGCTGTAGCTCGAGTGTAATTGATACTGCATTGCATGTGTTAGAAACAGTAAGGAATAAGACTTAAAATTTTCTGGGCTCAAAATACGCTAGATCCAGGACCTGGAAACTGCTCCTTTCAGATTTATAATAGTAAAATTTTACAGAAGGTGCATTTGAATTTGATAAAGGTAATAATTACACAAATTATTTTTCTTAATTCAGAGTCACAGTCTTCACATGATTAATGTATTATGAAAGGTAGGGAATCTTGTTGCTATTATTACTAACATTATAGTTAGTGCTATGACTGTCTACTCTGCTGACTTCACAATGATTTTGAAGGAGATTAGTTGAATTTTGTCAAATATATGTGAAGAGCATAATAGTTTACAGATTTATCTATTTTGAAAAGATTTAACTTGGACTGGGGAAACAGCATAATAGTTGTGCAAAATACTTTCATGTTTGAGGCTCTGAAGTCCCAGGTTCAATCCCAGGCACTACTGTTAAGTTAGTGAGCAGCGCTCTGGTGAAAATAAATAAATAAATAAATAAATAAATAAATAAATTTGGCTTATACCTGGTATTAAGGGATCAAGTATGTCAAACTTATATGTCGGTCAAAGTTCAGGACGCCATTATGCCAGGCTAGCTTCGCAGAGTAGACAGATGACCAGGGACACAAGGCTGAGCGGAGAAGCTGTATTTCTTTATTTACGAGCCAACGGTTCAAAAACTAAACTAATCTAATCACCACACATTCTGTCTTGCATCTTTCTCTTCTAGCGGCAGCCTCAGGAACCCAGGAAGTACCTAGGATGGGGGCGGGGAGAAGGGAGAAGTATGAAAAGGCAAGGACTAAACCACAATCTCCCTGAGGCGGGGGAGTGAGATCAAACCAATGTAACAGAATGACCATGTAAATAGACCACAATGTCAAGCAATGTAACAGAAGTGATCCCAGAAGCAGAACTAGAAGCATACCAACAATAAAAGTTTAAAAAAAGATGATGAAAGTCTTTGTTTGTTTAAGGTTCTACCACCATGAGAAAAGTACACAGGGAGTCGGGCTGTAGCGCAGCAGGTTAAGCATAGGTGGCGCAAACACAAGGACCGGCATAAGGGCCCCGGTTCGAACCCCGGCTCCCCACCTGCAGGGGAGTCGCTTCACAGGCGGTGTAGCAGGTCTGCAGGTGTCTATCTTTCTCTCCTCCTCTCTGTCTTCCCCTCCTCTCTCCATTTCTCTCTGTCCTATCCAACAACAATGACAACAACAATAATAATAACTACAACAATAAAACAACAAGGGCAACAAAAGGGAATAAATAAATAAAATAAATATTAAAAAAAAAGAAAAACACACAGTATAGTATGTGATTAACTGACCTATTTACAAGCTATTGGGAAAAAATCAGTCTTGTTTTTTTGTTTTGTTTTGCTTACATCTGCTGTGAATACAGTGAGTACTACTTTAAAGGTCAACAAGCTATTGTTTCAAAACTTAACCTGGCCACGCTCTCTTTTTTATAAATATTTACTGCAGTAATCTTTTATAGGTAGGGGCCTGCCTATTTCTTTACATTAAGTCTATGGCTACTTTATGCCTCAATGGGAGAGCTGAAGGTTTGCAATGGAGACCTTACGGATCTGAAAAACCTATCATATTTGCAGCCTGGCCTCTTAAAGAATAAACTTGCAGACCTCAGAACTAATTTAGTGATATGTTTGCTTTTTCATTTTTTTTAACTTTATTTAGATAGAATTTACTCCATTTTTGTATGGTCAATATGCTCTGTCATACATATGGTGACTCAAAAATTAATTAGCCATGACAGCAAGAATACACAACAAATATAAAATGTTTAACTTTTGTTTTTATTTTAAATATTTATGTGTTTTGGATAGAAACAGGAAGAAATTGAGAGGAAAGGAGGAGGAGGAAGTAGCAAAATAGAGAGAGAGAAGTAACAACACTGCTTCACCACTTGTGAAGCTGGGAGCTTGAGTCAGGATCCTTGAACATTGTAACATGTGCTCTCTGCCGGGTGTGCCACTGTCAGGCTCCCTAGTTTTTATTTCAAACCCAGAGGATATGCTTTTTTTTTGTTTGTTTGTTTTTTGTTTTCTGTAAGAATTACTAGTTAAGTTTCAGGTATGAATTTGGGTTTGATGCTTTAAAAGTTGGTAGCCTCATAATTGATATACTTATCAAATGATTGGTATCATTATTAAAGATGCATTTGAATTTTATTTATTGATATTTTCAAACTAAGAGGCACAATAAAACTTCAGTCGTTATTTTAATCATGCATATTTTCTAATGATGTTATTATGAGAATGCAATTTTAAAATAATTTAAAATAAATTAAATTATATGCTAATCTCTGAGTTAGGAAAATATAAATTTTTGTTGTTTTGTTTTCTTACACTCAATTAATGGCTTTTGCAAAAAATGACAAAGAACATGTATTGCTTTTATAATAAAAAAAAACTTTAAAAATAAGATATTCTTTCTCTTACTGTACCAAAATAAAGGACTTGGGGGAAAATGGGGGAGGGAGAAGATGAAGAGGACCTGGGGCATTGGTGCGTGATGGTGGAGAAGGATCCAAATTGGGAGTGACCGTGTTCTGTAGGTACTTATTATGGAGAGATGAGAAATTATATTCATGTGCCAAGAACTATGCTGTAAACTTAGTCCCCCAATAAAATGATCAAAAAAAGTCTTCCTCCATACAAATGAAATATTAAATATTGTTACTTTGATTTACAAAACTAAAAGCAAATATTTAGCTTACTGAAGTTGTGGTATAAAATTGAGTCTTTGAACTCTTCTCAAGATAGGGTTTCAAGCAAATATTCAGCTGACGCATATTGATTAGATATTAGGAAATGAAAACATTGGCAATTTCAATTCTTCTAAGGTTCATGTGAATCTTAACTTTCCAACAGCAGAACATCAAATATATAAACTCTTATACCCGTGTGTGTGTATTTCCTATTGCCATTTAAAAGAAGAAAAAATATGTCTTCAGATTCCTTCACTTTTTTTTTTTTAAATATACATTTTTAAGTGACAATGAGAGAGACCACAGCATTGTTCAGGGGTTGAACCTAGGATTTCAAGCATGCAAGGCCTGAGCTCTGTCACTGAGCAATCTCTCCAGTTTCCTCACTTGCAAGATTTATTATCATTTGTAATTTTTAAAAAATTTGTTTTATGGGTGGGAGTAGATAGCATAATGGTTATGCAAAGAGACTCTCATGCCTGAGGCTCCAAAGTTCAAGGTTCAGTCCCCCTCCAGAACTGAGCAGGAAGGAAGGAAGGAAGGAAGGAAGGAAGGAAGGAAGGAAGGAAGGAAGGAAGGAAGGAAGGAAAAAAGGAAGGAAGAAAGAAGGAAAGAAAGGAAGAAAGGAAAGAAAGAAAGAAAGAAAGAAAGAAGGAAAGAAAGGGAGAAAGAAAGAAAGAAAGGAAGGAAGAAAGAAAAAGATTTGTTTTATAAGAGAGAGAACCACAGCACGACTCTGGCACATGGGATGCTAGGGATTGAATTCAGGACCTCATGCTCTCAATGTCCTATTCACCTCATAAGGTATTTTATTATTTTTTTCCCCATTTTGTTGCCCTTGCTGTTGTTGTTATTATTGCCATTGATATTGTTGTTGGACAGGACAGAGAGAAATCTAGAGAGGAGGGGAAGACAGAGAAGGGAAGAGAAAGATAAACACCTGCAGACCTGCTTCACCGCTTGTGAAGCGACCCCCCTGCAGGTGGGAAGCCAGGGACTCAAACTGGGATCCTTCTACCTATTACGCTTATCGCCATGTGCGCTTAACCCACTGCACTACTGCCTGACCCCATTAAGCCCTGTTTTGTTTTAAGATTTTTTTATATGTTTATTACCTTTTTTTGTTGCCCTTGTTTTTTATTGTTGTAGTTATTATTGTTATTACTGATGTCGTCGTTGTTGGATAGGACAGAGAGAAATTGAGAGAGGAGGGGAAGACAAAGAGGGAGAGAGAAAGACACGTGCAATCTGCTTCACCTGTGAAGAGACTCCCCTGCAGGTAGGGAGCTCAAACTGGAATCCTTAAACCTGTCCTTGCACTTTGTGCCACATGCGCTTAACCCGCTGCGAGAATGATTTTTTTCCCCACATTTTAAAAGTCTACTTCATGGGGCCAGGCAGTGGCACACCTGGTTAAGCACATAGACTAAAAGTCTACTTCATAATATATGTAGTTTTTGATAAATGTTTTTTATTTTCTCTTCTATCTAGGTTCCTTTTTTTTAGTATCTTTACATTAGCAGCATTGTAGTAGTAGTGAGTTGCCAAGTTTTGCACAGATTTGAAACATTAAAAGAGGAACCATGCAATTACTAGGAACTGATCACATGATTGGATAGTCATACCCTGGAAATAGCTAGTAAAAGATCATAACTTTACATGGTTATTTTGTGTCATACCACAGTGAATAAGTTAAAGAAATAAGGGAGTACCACTTTATCAAATAAAGACCAGGGAAGCTTTAATAAGCAAAAACATACCAAGAGACATCACTATTTCATAGACTTTTCTTATTGGAGAGTCCATCAAGTCTTTATTGAAAATAAGTCATTCATTCAAACTGTTTTAATAATATGAATATTCTCAACACACAGAAAATTAGAAGTAGCAAATTAGAATGGGCACTACCCATAAAGACACCATCAGTAACAAAAACCAAGAGCCAAGACACACTTTAAAACACCATTGTTTAAAGCCTGTGAATAGTCAAACACTCTGTACTTAAGAGCTCCTGAATACATCATGATATTGAAAGCATATCACAATCATTTAGACCAATTCTAATGACATATTTTTTTAAAAAGCTTGATTTAAAACCTGGGAAGTGGGGCAGAGAGTAAAGAACCCAACTTGCAAACATGTTCAAGAGGTCTCTCAAGTTTGATTCCTGGCATCTTCTATGTTGGCATCTCTCAACAAATTTTAAAAATAAGGAGGGGAGGGCAGCAAGGCATCTTACTTGGATAGTGCTCTAGCTTTGTCATGAGCTTTGTCATGGGCACAATGCAGGTTTTGAGTCCAGCTTCCACTACAATGAAGGAAGCTCTGGTGTTTTTTTTTTTTTCTGTTTACCTCCTCTGCCTTTCTATCTCAGGAAGTGTGTCTGGATCAGTGAAACCCCAATGACAACTTCCTCCCCCCAACCGAGAGAGAGAGAGAGAGAGAGAGAGAGAGAGAGAGAAAAGAAAATGTTGATTTATGTTCAGAATATGTTGTCCAGTACAACTCTTTTTTTTTTTTTTTTTGCCACCAAGGTTATCAAACATTCTCTTTTTTAAGTAACAAGTTGAGAAACAGGGCTGGAAAAATAGCTCCACTGGATAATGTGCTGCTTTGCCACCTATGTGACCCAGATCCTGGCCCTCCCCCAATGCACTGAAGCAAGATTCAGTGTTGTGGTCTCCTCTCTCTACCTCTAAATAAATAAATAAATAAATAAATAAATAAATAAAATAAAGGCATTGACAGGCAAGAAATAAGAAACAGAGACAGAAGGAGAAATATCATAGGACTGCTCCATCACTTATTAAGTTTTCCTTATGCAGGTCCTTCCTTGTGGCCACGAGTTCAAAACCCAGATCCTTACACTTGGTGAAGTATGTTCTCCTATGTATAATACCTTTTTAGAAAATTGTCATTGGGCTTTGGGAGATAGCATAATAATTATGCAAAAAGACTTTCAGGGGCTGGGCAGTGGCACACCCTGTTGAGCACATATGTTATAATGAACAAGGACCCAGGTTCAAGTCCCCAGTCCCCACTTGCTGGAGGGAAGCTTCACAAGTGGTGAAGCAGTACTCAAGATGTCTCTCTCTTCTATCTCCTCCTTTCCTTTTGATTTATCTCTGTCTCTATGCAATAAATACTAAATAAATACATATATTTTTTGCATCCAGGATTATTGCTGGGGCTAGGTGCCTGCACCATGAATCCATTGCTCCTAGAGGCTATTTTTTCCCTTTTGTTGCTTTTGTTGTTTATCATTGCTGTTATTATTGTTGTTGTTGGATAGGACAGAGAGAAGTGGAGAGAGGAGGGGAAGACAGAGAGGGAGAGAGAAAGACACCTGCAGACCTGCTTTACTGCCTGTGAAATGACCCCCCTGCAGGTGTGAAGCTGGGAGCTCGAACCAGGTTCCTTAGGCCAGTCTGTGTGCTTTGTGCCATGTGCGCTTAACCCACTGCACTACCACCTGGCCCTCAAGTGAAATTGTTTTTAAAGTGAGGACCACTGAGTTTGATTACTGTCATCACAGGTACCAGAGTGAAACTCTGATTCTCATTAATAAAGATAAATCTCTACAAAAAAAATAATAAATAAGCAAACAAAAAGACTTTCATGCCTGAGGCACCAAATGTACCAATCTCAAGCCCCATCACCACCATAAACAAGATCTGAGCAATGATTTGGTGGAAAAAGAAGAAAGAAAAGAGAAAAGGAAAAAGAAAAAAAAGAAAGAAAAGAGAAAAGGAAAGAAACGAAAAGGAAATTCTTCATCAAATGAAAACATATGGAAATCATACTGAAAGGGATAAATTACTGAAAAGTAAAATATTACTTGGTGTTTATGTAGTCATCTAAACTTTTGAATAAAATGGAATTTTTTTTTTCATTGCACAGCCAAGACGTGATTTCACTGCTCTTGGGTGAACATTTTCTTTGGGTGGTAGAGGGACAGAGGGGGATGGAGAGGAACCATATTCTGGTGCTGCAGTGGTATTTCCCTGTTGTACTGAGACTTGAACCTGGGCCACCAGCATAGCAAAGCACACAGCTTACCTGGTGAGTTAGCTCTCTGACTTGAAAAATTTGTTTTGATGGGTTATCACTGGGGCTGGGTGCCTGCACTACAAATCCACTGCTTCTGGTGGCCATTATTTCCATTTTGTTGTTGTTGTTGCTGTTATTGTTGTTGTTGCTACCATTGTTGTTGTTGGGTAGGACAGAAAGAAGGTGAGAGAAAAGAGGAAGACAGAGAGGGGATAGAAAGATAGACACCTGCAGACCTGCTTCACACTTGTGAAGCGACTCCCTTTGTTATGTGCACTTAACCTGGTGCACTACCGGAATAGCTTTGTATTTTATTATCTCAGTTTCCTTTTAGTTCTTCAAATTCCCTGAGAAGCAGTAACCTCTCAACAATGCCTCCTCTAGCTCATTATTTTCGGAAGTTGCTTTGCTGTGAGCATTTGCCAATTGTTAGGAATTGAAACTTGACAGCGTGGCCAAAAGAAAACTCTTCATTATTGTTAATGAAACTGTCCATTAGAGGGAGGAGGGACTCAAAGGGGAATAAAACAAAGTTACTCTCCAGGAGTTTCCTACCTACTCAAAAGATGAGCATGCCAGCAATTATATGCCACTCAGTTTAAGTTACAGCTGAAAAGGGAAATTAGATAGGATACAGACACACAAAAAAGGGAGTGGTCAATTTAAGCAGAGTAGATGGAATACTTAACAGAGAGGTCACTTTTGAATACTGGAGGAAGAGTGGCAGATCCATGTTTAAAAAGCAGGGAAGGTTTTGATGGGGGACGAAGAAAAATAGCTCAGTGGTAAAGCATAGAATTTTCATGCATAATGCCCCAAGTTTGATCCCAGCACTATGCCAAAGCTGAGTGAGTGATGCTCTGATTTCTCATAAATAGCTCTTTAAAAATACCTTTAAAAATTTTATTATCATTTTTTTGTTTGATAGAAACAGCTAGAAATCAAGAGAGAAGGGGGTTATAGAGAAGGAGAGAGGCAGAGAGACACCTGCAACACTACTTCACCACTTGCAAAGCTTTCCCCCTGCAGGTGGGGACCAGGGACTTGAACCTGCATCCTTGCACACTGAAATGAATGCATGCACTCAACTGTTGTTGAGGTGGTCTGGTGTCGGGCTGCACCGCGGAGAAGAGAGCGGACGTCCAGAGCAAAGGGGTACACAGATCTTTATTATAGGATGGGGGGGGGAGGTTTGGTTCAGACCACGTGGAGCCAGCCAGCAATGGCCGACCGCAGGGGGAGAGCAGGGAGCGAGACCTCAGAGAGGGAGAGCCGAGAGCCCAGAGAGAGCGAGGGGAGGGGTGAGGGGGCTTTTTATTGGGCGACAACCAGGGGTGACGTGTAGGGCCAGGATTGGTTGAAAGGGGGCACTCTAGGATTTAGCGAGGCATAGAAAAACCTGGGGGTGGAGACTGCATCAGAATAAGTCCTCAGCAACATCTCCTCCTATCCCTTTATATCTAAATGGACACAGTAAAGAAAAATGGAGCATGCTTAAATGTTTTAGAGGAATGCCATGCTCAGGTGGGAAGATGTAGGACTTTCTGTGGAGGAGGGAAGGCTTAAATGGCTGCCAACCTTGTGAGATTTAAATGTCCTCCTGTGCTCAACCCCTCTTCAGAGAGAGAGACTTACCTGGAGAGACTCATCTCATAGGTTTAAGCGCAGCCTGCTCAACCATCTCTTCACAGTATCTCTACATCTTTTCTATCTTTCTATCTAGTAATTGCATAAGATGTACAAAGTCTATAAAAGACTATCATGGGGCAGAAACCTTTTGGACATAAGCCTAAATGACATAACAAAATAGGAAGGGACACGAAGGGGAGAAGTAAAAGTCAGTGGGGTGTGAAGGGAAGGATTGGTGTGTAAAGGAACATTCCCTGCTTGAGTGGGGAAAAGGGCAAGGGTACATAATGAGGGGGCGGCAGGAGGCATGACCCACCAAACAGAGGGGCTATTTGGCATTGTATAGTCCTCAAGGCAACAGTCTGTAAAGTCTATGAATTACTCAGGATTAGTCTATGAAAAACCAGCAGCGTGAAGGGAAATAAGCTGCTTCAAAATTGTGTAAAATGTATATAGGGTATGTCAGAAAGTCCGATACAAGTCTCAGTCCGAAGTAGATGGCTAGGGGAGGAATTGGCAGGGGATGCAACGCTGCATGAGGGAGGTCAGCCGTTGGAATGTTGCTCTTTTGTAGATAGCTAGCTGGAACTGCCAACACGTAACAAGCAGGTCAGAAGCAGGAACGGTAACCAGGCATGAAGAAAGTTCTGTCCTTGGAATTCGTGTATCAGGTTCTTCAGATCACGTTGAGTGACATCTAGGGTTTCGGGGGGTGTGCCACGGTAGTCGTGCCATCTAGTGAGTGACGTCAGGGTGTGCAGGGGTTCAGATGGTTTTTCCGGGATTCCTGTGAAAGAAACACAAACAATCTGCTTCTCGTGGTTAATTTGAACTGGTAACAAGTTATAGGTTTGTTATAGTTGGTACCTCGATGATTATAATTGGTTTAGAATCTCTTTATGATTTATTAAAAGGTCATCTAATGTGACCTCCTGTAGCAGCCTCTACCGCAGGATCTTGAGACCAATTTTAGCTAAAATATGTATTTTAAACAGACTCAAATTGCTTAGAGAGTTAACGCATATTCGTGACAATGATTTTAACGTTTACAGTGCCAGATTGATGCCAGATCTGTTGTGGATTAATTTCCACAAGATAGTTTACAGGGCACCTTTGGGGGCCCTTCAAAGGTGTCCTGTATATAAAATTTATATAGTTTAGTTTTGGGAATGAATAGTCACGTTGAACATTTAGACTTTTACCTAAATAGTAAGTTACCTTAACAATTAATATTTACCTTGTCTGGTAAAAGTGTAGCTGTAGGGTTACACTTCTGACCGTTAAGTTAGTGTTACCAAACTTGAGACATACCCATAAACATTTAGTTATAACAAACTGGAGGAAAAAGAACTTTTGTTATAAAAACACATTATTTAAAAACAATTTTAAGTCTGTCTTTAGTCACACAGTTTAAGACTAAACACTTACATATATACCAATACTATATATAAAATTCAAAAGAGGGAGAAAGAAAAAAATTTTTTTGGAATGTTTCTGGACGTCTCCAGAAACTTTGGCTGCGTCCAGCATTTTTATATAAGGCCAATAACCTTTTAGAGTACTCCAAGCAGATGGGTCATGCAAAAAAAAAGAAAAAAAATTTTGTCATTTAACACACTCATTCACAAAAACAACTGGCCAGTTATAACATAAGACATACAGGGAAAGGGTAGGAGAGAGGTCTCTGTGAGCCAGATTTGCAGGTTCTGCCATGTCGTATTACGGGTCCTGGGATGTATCCTGCATCTGGTCCTCTTGTAGTATTTCTTGTTCTTCAGGAATAACAGCGCCATCCTGCGGGTATTGTCGGACATGGCGGGCAGGAACCCAGACAGGTTTAGAGAAATTTTGAGGGAAAATGCATGCGAAACCCCTTCCCATGGTCAATAATGGGTCAGGCCCTTTCCAAACTTTATCGAGTGGGTCTCTCCATTTCACCTTAATAGATGGGAGGGTAGATGGTGTTTGCCAGTGAAGAATAATAGGGGGTAAGGCTGAGTTATTGTAAATATTAAAGAGATTTAACGTAGTTAAGGCTTTTGCTAGCTGGATATTGGGGGGATATGTTCCTCCTTTATCTTTATTTAGTTGAGCCTTCAGTGTTTGATGGGCCCTTTCGACAATGCCTTGTCCCTGTGGATTGTAGGGAATGCCCGTGGTATGAGTAATATTCCAGAGGGAACAAAAATCTTTAAATTGTTTGCTTGAAAACATAGGTGCATTGTCTGTTTTCAAAAGTAATGGGACCCCCATAACGGCAAAACAAGAGAGCATATGGCTTACAAGCTTTTTAGCACTTTCTCCTGTCTGAGCTGTAGCCCACATAAATTTAGAAAAGGTATCAATTGAGACAAACACATATTTTTGTTTGCCAAAGTTTGGTATGTGGGTGACATCAATTTGCCAAATAGCATTAGCTTTTAAACCTCGGGGGTTAACCCCAAGGGTCTGGATAGCAGGTGTCTTTATGAGATTTGCACAAGAAGAGCATGTAGCAAGGATATGTTTTAACTGTGGTACAGGAACATCAGGGAATCGAGCTTGAAGGCCTTTAAGATTAACATGGGTTAGAGAGTGAAAATTAGCAGGATCAGAGACAGAGACTGGGAAAGTTCCTGTGGAGGCAAGGCGGTCAACTGCGGCATTCCCTTCGGACAGGGAACCAGGAAGAGGGCTGTGGGAACGAAGGTGTTGAATATACAGTGGTTGGGTTCGAGAACAGAGCATAGAGGCGATTTGAATCAAGAGAGGGGAAAGTGGGTTGTCATCAATTTTCACATACGAACGAGCAAGCCATGGAAGTAAGTTAACAGTATACACACTGTCAGAAAAAAGGTTGAAGGATTCTGGTACAGCTTTTAGTGCAAGAAAAACAGCATAAAGTTCTTTGTACTGAGGGGAATTATCAGGAAGCTCAGTAAAGAGAGGTTTAGGAGATTGTTTGTCTGGGTAATATATAAGGGCAGCAGCTCCCCTTTTTCCGCCATCAGTAAAGATTGTAGGAGCAGAGGGAATGGGATCCCGAGAGAAAAGTTTAGGTGCTAGTAGAGGCAGAAGAGGTAAAGAAGCTATCAATTTATTAGAAGGAAAATGGTTATCTATTTGTCCTGGAAACCCCACGAAGCTTATGGCAAAGCGGGAATGATGGCGTATAAGCCACTCTGTATCTGTGAGAGAAAAGGGCAGAATGATTAAATCCGGTTCTTTCCCTAAGACCTGCACAGACCTGTTTCTCCCTTGGCGAACCATGAATGCTAACGCATCTATCTCAGTGAGGAGTCTTGGAGCTCCTCCTACTGGCGTGTGAAGCCATTCGAGAACCCCATGGTCTTGCCACAGTGCCCCTACTACTGTGGGGGTGGAGTTGAAGATTAGAAGGTTTACTGGAGAGGAGGGGGAGAATCGAACAAGGTGCATGTCCTGGACGGCCTGGTTAACCCTTTCCAGTGCCAAGGAGGCCTCGGGAGTTAACTTACGTTTTGAAGAGGGCTGTTTGTTTCCTTTCAACAGGTCAAACAGTGGTTGGAGGCAGCTTGTGGGCAGATAGAGATACTGCCTAAGCCAATTTAAATTTCCTAGAAAACTTTGTAAAGAAGCAAGAGTAAGGTTAGAAGGGAAGGTAACATTAGGTTTTAAGGGACGAATTTGCGTTAGAGAAATCTCTGAACCTAGGAAGGATATTGGAGGGATTAGCTGTATCTTCTCAGGGGCTACATTAAGGCCGCTTTTCTTTAATGCAGGAATGAGAAAATCACGTAAGGCATAGAGATCTGTATCTGATTTTCCCCATATTAAAATATCATCTGTATAATGAAAAATATTAAGGCCCTTATGAATATATGGGACAAGGGCAGATTTAACAGCCTCCTGACAAATTGTAGGACTATTGGCCATACCCTGGGGCAGCACCACCCATTCAAATCTGTCAGCGGGGCTGGCATTATTAATAGACGGAACAGAGAAGGCAAAACGTTTACAATCTCGCGGATGCAAGGGGATAGAGAAAAAACAATCTTGTATATCAATAGCTATGATTGGAATTCCCGTGGGAATTGCAGAAGCAAGAGGCAAACCCCTTTGGGGGGAGCCCCAGACCTGCATGGTTTTATTTACTGCACGGAGATCTTGAAGGAGGCGCCATTTTCCCGAGCGCTTTTTAATCACAAAGACAGGAGTATTCCATGGGCTTCGAGAATGACGAATGTGTCCCAAGGACAACTGCTCTCGGACGAGCTCTTTTAAAATTTTTAGCTTATCCCTAGGTAAAGGCCACTGTTCCACCCAGACAGGCTCATTAGAAAGCCAGCTTAAGCGGGGTGTTTGGCTACGAACAGTGGCATTTAGTATTGGGGGTGCTGAATAGACCTGGTATCGCGGGAATGAGTTTTACGCTCTGCAGAGGCGTCTGTGGATATCCTAACATTAAGACATTCCAGAAGATCCCTGCCCAGTAAGTTGGTGCTAATATTAGCTACCAAAGGGCGGAAGTGTCCAGTAGAACCTTCTGGGTCTTCCCACATAAGCGAGTCTCGTGTGCAAAATGCTCTTGTCATCCCTCCTATTCCATGTAAACTGGGTCCAGGGATGAGTTCCCAATCTTGGGGAACCTCTTCTTGCCTTAAAATCGTCTTTGCTGCCCCTGTGTCAATCAAAAATTTAAAAGGAATATTGCCAATCTTTACTGTCATAGAAGGGTGACCTTGTTCTAAAACAGGAGTGGTCCACAAAATCTCAGGCCCCGAATTTGTACCATTCAGGGGCGAACCATCTTTATGAAATTGGGACCAACAATCTCTCTTCCAATGAAACCCCTTACGACATTTTGGACAAACAGTACGTGGTCTCTGGCTCCCTGACTGAAAGCGGGGTTGCTCTGGCTGGAGGCGTGGTTTCCCTGACTGGAGGCGTGGTCGCAACTTATCAGGACATTGGTTACGCCAATGTCCTTGGCGACCGCACTGAAAGCAGGCCCCGTTTTGCTTACGTGGGGCAACTGCATAGACCTGCGTCGTAGCGGGTGTCCCATAATTGCCTGATGTAAGCTCCTGTGTCGCTAGAATCCAATTATCTGGGTGTAGGTGTTTAAGATTAAGGCATACCTGACGGAATTGTGGTGTCATGCCTTCCCAGACAATAGAGCGCAGGAGTAGTGTGCGGACGTCAGGATTATAAACCTTTCTCTCTAAGCTTCTCTTCACCCTTGAGATGAAGCTCGCCAATGACTCATCAGAGCCTTGGTGAAAAGAGTTAATGGGAGCTGATGGATCTACATCAGGTGTGGTCACCCTTTCCCATGCTTGTGTTGCACAGATGCGTACCTGTTCAAAATAACCAGTTGGAAACCTGGCTTCTGCCTGCTGAGCTCCAGATTCATAAGCTCCTGCTCCAAACAAAGCATCAGAATTCCATTCTATCTGTTTGTTACTATTTTCCTGCGATTGCCTAGAGCACTCATCGCGGAAACATGCCTGCCACTGAAGATAGAGAGGGTCTGGGAGTGCAGCACGAGCCAGTTCTTTCCAGTCTTGTGGTGTATTTAAATGCTGGTAAAAGCTTCTCAAAACGGACTTGGTCCATGGAGAGTGCATACCGTCCTCCCTGACTGCTTGCCTGAGCGTTCCAAGTTCTTTCGAGGAATATGGCTGCCACGGCTGAGGGTTTTGTTTAGAAGGGGCCAAGTTTACTGGGAATGTGTGGATTTGGTCCGGTGGCACGGGAGAGGGAGCTACAGAAGTGGAAAGTTCAGTAGAAACTGCTGTAGTGGCTGCAGGGGAGACTAAACGCATATCTACGGGGACGGAGCTCCCGGGGTGGACTGCACATGGTTTAAAATCCTTAAATGCTGAAAAAATATCCTTTAGCTCTCGTATCTCAGCCACTAGATCTCTTAATGGTGATGTATCAGCAGGGGGCGGGGTCAGGGACGAGGAAGCCTCAGGCGGAGCTGAAACCGCGGCAGCAGGGGCCGGGGGCGGGGTCAGGAAAATGGAAGCTGCAGGCGGAGCTGAAACTGGGACAGCAGGGGCAGGGGCGGGGTTCAGGAACGCAGAAGCTGCAGGCAGAGTTGAAACTGCGGAGGCAGGGGCCGTGGGCGAAGCTGAAACCGGGACAGAAGGGGCAGGGTTCAGGAACGCAGGCGGAGCTGAAACCAGGATGGAAGGGGCGGGGTTCAGGAACGCAGGCGCCTCAGGCGGAGCTGAAACGGAAGCTGAAACCGGGACAGAAGGGGCAGGGTTCAGGAACGCAGGCGGAGCTGAAACCTGAAAGGTGGAAGGGGGTGGGGTCAGAGGAGGAGCGTCCGAACACGTGTGCGTGTCTGTGGGAACGGAATTCTTGGGTTTAGCCGCTGATCGCTTAGGATGTCTAAGTCTTAAGCACATGTGATTTAACTCTCGTACCTCAGCCTCAAGGTCACTTATCCTTATGGCATACCACGTTTTACATATCTTGAAAGTGGCGACCACAGTTAAAAAAATCCAAGGGGTAGCGAAAATTAAACCTTTTATGACAGCGGGAATCTGTCCCAGGTCAAGAGATAATGACTGGGACACCTCCTCATAAAACGAGAAATTTCCCATAGTGGAGGGAAACGCGGGGCCACAGAAGTGGGCGGATGCCACTTACCTGTGTCTGGGCGGTTTCGGAGACCTCAGGCCGGGCGTGGTGTGGGTACGGAACACGATGGGCGCCAGATGTTGTTGAGGTGGTCTGGTGTCGGGCTGCACCGCGGAGAAGAGAGCGGACGTCCAGAGCAAAGGGGTACACAGATCTTTATTATAGGATGGGGGGGGGAGGTTTGGTTCAGACCACGTGGAGCCAGCCAGCAATGGCCGACCGCAGGGGGAGAGCAGGGAGCGAGACCTCAGAGAGGGAGAGCCGAGAGCCCAGAGAGAGCGAGGGGAGGGGTGAGGGGGCTTTTTATTGGGCGACAACCAGGGGTGACGTGTAGGGCCAGGATTGGTTGAAAGGGGGCACTCTAGGATTTAGCGAGGCATAGAAAAACCTGGGGGTGGAGACTGCATCAGAATAAGTCCTCAGCAACACTCAACCAGGTGTGCCACCACCTGGTCCCTCAAAATACATTTTTAAAAGTCGTCCAGTTGATGTAGTGGTAGAACATGGAACTTGCATGCCGGAGGTAGTGATTTCAAACCCCAGCATTGTAGTGTTGCTCTGGTTCTTGTTCTCCCTTGCATAAATCTTTAAAAATGTAGTCTAAAAATAGGAAAGATGTTTTAGAAAGGAATGGTAGCCTCTATGTTTATCAGGGATACAGGTCTGTAGTTTTCTTTTTTAGTTGTATCTCTGTCTGCTTTAGATACCAGGGTGATGTTGGCTTCATAGAAAGTGGAAGGATTCAGCTGATCTTGGATGGATCTTGAAAAATTCATGGTAAGTGAAACAGAAGGATGACTATAGGGTGATCTCAACTTCTCAGGCAGAAGTTGAAAAACAAGATCAGAAGAGAAAATACAAGTAGAACCTCAACTGGAATTGAAGAAATCTCTAAGTGGAGAGTTTAAGTGGGCGGTAATGCACTAGGTTAGGCGCCCATAGTATGAAACACAAGGATCAGTGCAAGGATTGTGGCTCCTCACCTGCATGGGGGTCACTTCACAAGGGATAAAGCAGGTTTCTCAGGTGTCTTTCTTTCTCTTTCCCTCTCTATATCCCCTTCATCTCTCAATTTATCTCTGTCCTATCTAATAAAAAATAAAATAAATAAATAAAAAGGAAAAGATGGCTGCCAGGAGGAGTGGATTTATAGTGCAAGCACTGAACGCCAGTGATAACCCTGGAAGCAAAAAAGAAAAAGGAAAAAGAAAGAAAGAAAGAAACCTCTAAATGAAAGGTGCATAGAAGGAAAAATTTGAATTTAATCTTACAGGACATTGCAATTCAAAGACTATTAAATTCTGTATAAAGCACAATCTCTCTTTTGCCAGACAGAGAAGTTTCCTGATTGTACTCTTGAGATATTATAAAGCATTTCTAAGGCTGCTATTAAATTTGAGAATTGTAAATTGGTAGGTTTTCAAATAAGTTCCTCCAGACTTCAGTCTGGTCTAAAGCTTCCTGTTTTTACAATTAACTCCTCATGTTTCTCTCTCTTTCTCTGTCTCTCTCTGAAATCTAAAGACAGACCAGAAAGCATCTGGTTCTAGAGGGGAATACAGATTTTTGTGAGGACCAACTACCAATAGGAACTAGAAAATATGCTGTCTTAAAAAACAAACACAAAAATTCCTGTGCTAACCCTTAATCATTGCCTATAATGTCCTTATCCTGTAGTATTTGGTGCCAGTACTTTATGGCCTTTTCCACTGTGAATAAAGCTAGTTGGTCTGTCTTAAAATAAATTCCAGTATGATTTTGTCAAACTTGAGGGATTACAAAGAAAGGTGGACTTGCTAGGCTTTGGACTTCTGCTAGAAGCGATGCTTCTTTCTTGGTGCCTGCACTATCTTGATCTACATCTCCAAATAAAAAAACTGTGACTAAGAAAGAGTCATCAAGAACAGAAGGAAAAGATTGGTAGTAAATGGGCTGGGCCAAGGTTTGTGTACTGACCAGGACATGAGAAGTTTCAGTTCTGTAACATCTAGTAAATTGCCACATAACAGTAATTTAATTTTGACTAAGATTTTGAAAAAGCATGTTTCTCCTCTCCACAACAAGAATCTTTCAAAGGAAACTGAAGGAAGATTTTATCTCAAGGTTTTCTTTCTTTTTTTCTTCCCCTAAAGATTCTTTATTTGGTTGGATGAAAATGATGAAAATAACTTCAATAATATTTGAAGACCTCATACTAAAGGATTGCATTTGGTTTAATTCTATTATTATCCCTGCATTACATGTGAAGAACAGAGAGGTTTCATACTTGCCCTGACTAAAACAGTTGGTAAGCATCAGAGCCTAGGTTTGAATCAGACAGTAAGAACACTATCCAGCCTCTCATTTAATTAAGACATCTTGCTGTTTCTTAACTCAATCTTATGAAAAAAAATTTTTACTGCTAATTAAAAAAAATCACGTAAGTACTCAGAGTAGGTATTTATGCAAATGTAAACATTACAGATTGCAAAGCTATAATACTGTGTTTTCTCCAAACAATTTTTCATGCTCATTTTGTCCCAGGGGAAAGTCTATCTTCCTTCCAAAAGAGAAGTAACAGTTGATTTTGCTGGGCAACTCTTAAACTTATTTTGGTGACTCCAGTTGTGCATGGCACAGAGATTTATGACAGATATGTAATCTGTTTATTTGTCACCAAACTTGGAAGACTTCCAAATGTTTCCCTGAGTAGCTCTTGATTTTGTCTGGATATTTTTTCAATGGCCAGTCAGACAACGTCTGAATCACGTTTACTCCAGTTCCAGAATACCAGCATCTTGAAAGACAGCTTTTGATTATTTAAAATCTTACTATTGATACATCCACTAGCAATGTTGAAGAACATTCATGCTTTAATAGAAGGCTGAATATTATTATTATTAAGAAGAAAATAGCAGTCATTTTTTTAAAGCAAGTTTGCTGCTCGAGTCCTTGCTCTGCCATTTGCTGCAGTGAGTTTTCCCATTCCGTTTTGCAGGCGAAAGCACGCTTAACAGATCAAATCAAACTGTCCGAAAAAAGGAAAAAAAAAAAAAAAAGCTGTCTGCATCCCTCATGTTTAAAAGAGAAGGATTTCATTCCTTTTCCTTCACACATCAAAGAAGGCAGTCGGGGAGGAAATAAACCATAATTAGGCATGAGCTAGCGAGCAGACAGACCCCCTCCCCTGCCTTTCTCATCCGCCCCCCCGCCCCCCAGGCCCTGGCAACGGTCCTGGGCTCGAGCGAGGCGCCGGCCACAGCAGCAGCTGCAGCGAGAGCGCGTCCACGCCCGTTGCCAGAATGTGGGCGGCGGCGGGGCAGGCGCGGGAGCGCGCTCAATCGGAAACGCGCTCATGCAGCGGTTTTCTTCTCCGACAATCCAGAGGCGGCGGCGCGGGAGGGGCGGGGAATCGGCGGAAGGATACGGGCGCGGAAGGAGCAGCGCGCTCCCTTTGACGGCTGCCTTGCGGCCCTACTAGAGCGGAAAGGCGCGGGTGTGATGCGGCATTGCGGTTCTGAGGCCGTTACTCCGGCTCCTCGGGAGAGGGCGGTGGAGGGGACTGGAGCGCGCCGCTGATTTTTTTTTTTTTTTTTTTTGTGCCGGGGCTTCACAGAGGCGTCTTGAAAAGCCGGGCAGGGCAGGGGAGGCTGGGGCGTTAGGGGCACACAAGCGAGCCCCCACGCCCCCCAGGAGGGGAAGGGGGCTGGAGGCGAGGCTCCAGGGCCCGCGAAGGATGGTGTCTGTTCGGGGGGAAGGGGCGAGCCCTGCGTGGCTGCGGTGAGGCGCCGGCGGGCCGGGGAGGCTGCGCGGGCGAGAGCGGCTCCATGCCCGCGGGCGGCTGGAACGTGCTGGGCGGAACGCGGAGGCCGAGCTGGCCGGACGCTCGGGACCCTCGGCGGGGGCTCTAACGTGCTCGTTCATCTGCCCACGTTGGGTCAGCCCTCTGGGTGTGGGTGAGCAGTTTCTCTGCTTTGGCTTCCGAGGCACCAGACAACCTTGACGGGCTTTTTTTTTTTTTTTTTTTTTTGTCTTGCCTCTCCATCCCCCTTTCTCCTTCTTCCTCCTCCAGATGCCTTTTCTCTGCCCCTCCTCGCCCCGCACAGACATTTCCCTTGCAGGCGGCGGCGGCTGCGGCTGCTGCTGCTGCTGCTCGTGGCGGCTGTCGAAGCCGCTTGGAGGAGGGGGTTCTGCTGGTTTCCGTCTGGGATATTCTTTAAGGAAGGAGAGTTTTCCTCCCTTCCACGATGACATTGTCTTTCCGTCTCGAAATGGCCTTTCATTGATTTCTACGGACTTTTAACGTTTAGTGGCCAATTCGCTAGGCGTATTTTTTTTGTGTGTGTTAGTTCCTTTTTTTTTTTTTTTTCCTTTCTTAACCCTTTTTAAATACATTATCTGTAAAATGGAGAACGAGATTTTCACTCCGCTTCTGGAGCAGTTCATGACCAGCCCCTTGGTCACTTGGGTAAGTGGGGTGTCCTTTATTGTATGTTTTGCTGCATTATGTGCGGCTGCGGAGATGGAGGTGGGCGTTCTTGTCTTGATGATCCCTCTGCTCTAGGTTAAAACGTTTGGACCTCTGGCTGCAGGAAATGGAACTAACCTGGATGAATATGTGGCTTTGGTGGACGGGGTATTCTTGAACCAGGTCATGCACCAAATGTAAGTGTTGTTTTCTCAGTAGCTTGTTTTATTTGTGAACACACACACACACACTCCACACAACCCACACACCATACTGTGAACTTGAGACATTAAGCATCTAATTTCCTTCTTTGGTCAGACACATTCAGGTGGCTTCAGAATTGGGTCTTGTAAGAGAGAGAGATAATCTTAAATCCCCAGCCCATTTATCACAACCTTGTGATTTTTCTACCTGCTAAAATTGTGAAACTTTGATTTTTCGTTCTGCAAACCACATACTGTCATTTATTGTCTGCAGTGCTGAAACCCAAACCACATTGTGCCCTCTTTGATAAATTTGTAGAGCTCTATGAGAATAGTTTTCCTAAGGTCAGGGTGAGCTACTGTAAAGCTATGTGCATTTGATGCAAAATGTTTATTTTTATTTTTGTCTTAAAATAAATGGCTCACATTTTGAAATTATAAAAGTAATAACATTTCAGAAGAGAATTTCAAACAACAGGTTTGATGGGTGAGGGCCATTTCTGTAGTGTGTACTTTTGATGATTTACATTCATTTCAGTAACTAAGATTTGATTAGATGGATTTTTGTGAGAATTATTAGATTTGTATTTGCAGGGTCATTTTAAGTATTCTTAGAGCTGTTTTTGGGAAACAGGTAACTGAAATCTTGATGCAACTAAATGAGTCATTTAGCAAGCAAATCTTTGTTGTTTATGTTTGTGGTAATTGGGTTTATCTTGAGTGGGAAATTTAAGATGGAATAGACAGTAAACAATGAAATCATTAACTGCATCAATGAAATAAAAACTACTATATGGGGGAGTCGGGCTGTAGCGCAGCGGGTTAAGCGCAGGTGGCGCAAAGTACAAGGACCGGCATAAGGATCCCGGTTCGAACCCCGGATCCCCACCTGCAGGGGAGTCGCTTCAGTGAAGCAGGTCTGCAGGTGTCTATCTTTCTCTCCTCCTCTCTGTCTTCCCCTCCTCTCTCCATTTCTCTCTGTCCTATCCAACAACGACAACAACAATAATAACTACAACAATAAAACAAGGGCAACAAAAGGGAATAAATAAATAAAATAAATATATAAAAAAAACTATATGTATTGTAGCAAACCTGCATTTTAAAATACATCAGTATAGCCTATCAAACTGGGTATTAGAATTATGCTAAAGATAATGTGTATATATTTTCTTTCTCCTGAATCTGATTATAATTGTAGCTTGAAACTTGAAGATATTTATATATGTGGGAATTTAGTGTACTATATTAATAATTGCTACTAGATAATAAGATCAGGTCAAATAACCACAGTACATATAAAGCATCAATCTGTATTTTATTTGAAATTATTCTGTTTAAAAGTCGATCAAATACATAAATAATTGCTTAATCAATAACTTCTCATTCTGTATGTTCAAAGAAATTTGTGTGCCATTTTTCATGTGTGTTGATTTATTGTATGTCTTACAAAAGTGTTTTGTTTATGTACCTAGAGAAACATATATGTTATCTAAATGTATCTGTGTAATTTTTTTCCTTAAAGGAAAATGGAATTATTTCCTGGGGTAATAAGTATATTTTTGGCTACTTTCCCATGGAACTATTTATTGTCTTTGAAATAGTCCACTATTTCCCAAGCAAAATGATAGAATGATTAAATTAACTTTATTTTAGGGAACACACATGACAGGAAGGGTAGCCATTACAGTAGATACTCAGGACTTGCTCCCCTACGCCTCTTTTTAAAACTTGTTTTTAGAGAGAAAATTTTGAATTTGCTGAACTCTGAAAAAAAGCTGTGTTCATAAAAATAGGAAAGTACATTACTTTAGTTTTCCATTCTGTTTAAATGATTATGTTCCTAAGAATATTTTTTTTTAGTCCTGAAATGCTAAAAACGCTTTATCTTGTTTTCACTTTGAGTACAGTTTTATACTTCAGATATATATTTTTATGTTTATATAATGATGTTCCAAAATAGTGGTTGCCAAGTTTTTCTGGGAGGCAGACTAGTTCCATTTCAAACCTCAAATCTGCTTCTGTTTTCACTTCCACCTCTCAGTTTCTTTAAAAGTGTTTTTTTTTTTTTTTAGTGTCCTAATTCTGTTCTGAATGACCTATATAAATTAAAAGAAAAGAGAAAGAAGAAAGACTAATCAAATTACATACTAGCTTTTTAAAAAATAATTTGCTAAAGTTAGATGAGCATACATATATTTTAATGGACTATTTACTTAAAAAAGCAACAAAATGGACAGTTTAAAAAGATGTTTTCTTTGAAATCATTAAGATTTCTGTTATACACTTAAATCAGATTGATATAGTGTACTATATTATGGGGTTGAAACTGTACCTACTCACTTTACCTAGGAATTAGCCCTAGTTTAAGCTTTTTTTTTTTTTTTTTCTAAATAGGGAGGGAGGGAAGGAAAGGAGAGACACTACAGCACTGCTTTACCAGGAAGCATCCCCTTTGCATGTCCAGGTGCTAGAACCTAGGTGCATAGGTATGATAAATTGTTTGGACTATTAAGTGAGCTGTCTCCTGAACTCCTGAGGATTTTTTTCCCCCTAAATTTTTATAACCAGGGCAGTACTCAGCTCTGGCATATAGTGGAACTGGGGACTGGCCCTTGGACCTCAGTGCCTCAGTGTGGTCTTTTACCTAACCATTATGCTATTTCACCAGCTCACCCTAAGGAAATTTTAGATTGGAACCCTTTGTAAATGTAACTTACAATGTACATCATGTTAATTTTTTTTTTAAAGATTTATATACTTATTTTTAAAAATTACTTATTTATGAGAAGGATAGGATGAGAGAAAGAACTAGATATCACTCTGGTACATGTGCTGCGGGGTATTGAACTCGAGACCTCATGCTTGAGAGTGCAGTGCTCTATCCACTGCACCACCTCCTGGATTACTTCATATTTCTTCTGTTTGGAGTTTGTTGGGACTTCTTAAATCTGTAGTTTGTAATTTGGAAATTTATGGTATATATATTTAAATATGTACGAATACATATATTTTGTACATCTTTGGAAATACAGTTGTGTGTATTAGCATCACTGATGATTTGGTTTGGCTTAATTTTTTCAGCCTTCATTTTAGATAATCTTGCTATCTCCAGATTCATCTTTTTCAATATTTAATCTGATGTTAATGCAGAATATTTTTTATTTCAGGCTTTCTTCCTCCCTCCCTTCTTCCCTTTCTTCCTCCCTCCCTTTCTTTCTCCCTACCTTCTTCTCCCTCTCTTTCTCTCTCTCTTCCTTTCTTTCTCTCTCCCTCCCTTCCTTCCATCCATCCTTCCTTCCTTCCTTTCTTTCCAGAGCACTGCTCAGCTCTGGCTTATGGTGGTTCAGGGGATTGAACCTGGACTTGATGGAGCCTCAGGCATGAGAGTCTGTTTACATAACCAGTATGCTATCTGCTCCTGCCCCCCATCTTTTTCTTTTCCTTATTTTTTCCTTTATTGGGGGATTAATGTTTTATATTTGACAGTGAATATGATAGTTTGTACACATCTTTTTCAATATTTAATCTTAGATTAGTACAGAATATTTTTTAGATTAGTTTAGTACAGAATATTTTTCATTTCTGGCAGTTGGGAGCTGGGGCTCAAATGAGATTCCTACCCGGTCCTTGGACTTTGTGCCATATACGCTTAACCCACTGCGCTACCACCTGGCCCCATATTGTTGGTGTAGTTTCATACTTTTGCTGTATTTCTGGTAAATTTTGAGTGAATACCATGTATTTAGAATTTTCATTTGTTGGGTGCTGAGTATTTTTGTATTCCGCTAAATGTTTTTGAGTTTGTCTGAGATGTAGTTTAACTACTTGGAAATAGTTTAGTGTTTTCAAATCTTAGCTTTTGTTAGACTGCTTTGTCATTACTACTGAGACAGAACTGTTCTGAGCACTTAGAATCATGAGAACAAAAACTGTTTCTGGAGCTTTATTTAGTTACAATCAAATTAGAGGTGGTCCCTCTAATTCCCCCTCCCCCCCGCATGTATTTTCCTTACACTCAGCTGAAGACTTGAGTATATTGTGCAAGAACTCTGGATGTTTCTGTGTTGCGCCTCTCTCTTAGGTACATGGCCTTATATTTAACAGTTATTGTCTCCATACTAAGTTCTGTTTCTTCAACTCAGGAGACTTCAGCTTGGTGCTCTATTGGTAATCCCTATCTCTGGTTTATGTCCTAGAAAAACTGGAGCAATTATAGGACTCATCTTACTTGTTTCTTATTTCTTAAGGATGTATTGCCCTTTGTTGCTTGATGTTCAATGTCTGGAAAAATGCCTTTCACATACTTTGTCTTTTTATTTTTCTAGTTCTTTTTCAGGCAGGAGATACTTTTTTGGGGGGATCGTGTAAATTTGAGTCATTTTATGCTTTCATGATGAAAAGAATACTTATTTATTTATTTTTACCCTTTGAATCTTGTATATTCCTGCCTTCAGATGTAACAGATTTTGTCTTAGTAGCCTTACAATAGAATTTATTTTTTTCTGTCTAAAGTGCTTGAGAATATTGATGTAGTAACTTCGGTTTTACAAAACATTTTGTACTTAAAATGTGAAAGTAAGGAACTGAATTTACCAGGTGAGTTGAATAACATTTTACAATCTGTTCACTGACATGGGACTTACTGTATTCAGAGGTAAATTCTGGATTTCCTGGAGTAAGTCCTTGAATCAAAGAATCTCTGTAAGAGCTTGTGACATGGCATTAGTCCTCTAACTAATGCCTAAGGGGAATAGGAAGCTATTCAGAAATCTGGAATGATGGGCCAGCTCTTCTGCATGCTGCAGGGCATTTTCCTACTTCGAGCAAATAAAACCTTTTTTCCCTTGGTGCTGCTTGTTAGGCATGGGGCTTGATGACAGTGAAATAAAAATCATTGTTTTCCTGTTTGAGCTGTCAATGTAGTTCTGTAACCAATTTTGTGTGGGTACTGGCAGGTCAGTCCATACTCCCAGCCTTTTAAAAAATTTTTTAATTATTATTATTATTTAAAATATTTATTTATTCCCTTTTGTTGCCCTTATGCTTTTTATTATTATTGTTGTAGTTATTATTGTTGTCAGGTAGGACAGAGGGAAATGGAGAAAGGAGGGGAAGACAAAGAGGGGGAGAGAAAGATAGACACCTACAGACCTGCTTCACCGCCTGTGAAGCGACTCCCCTGCGGTAAGGATCCCCATCCCTGCAGGTGGGGAGCAGGGTGTGTGTGGGGGGGGGAGTCCTTGAACAGGGGGCCTTAAGCCTGTCCTTGCACTTTGCACCACCTGAGCTTAACCTGCTGAGCTACCGCTGGACTCCCTTTTTAACCAATTTTGAATATAGCTTGCTGTAATTATTTTTTCTTTAAAATCTGTAATGTTGTGAATTTAATAATCCTAAAGTTAAAAAGAAAAACACATTCAGAAACACACTTAAGCAACTGAAATATTACAGTTTCTAAGTATTGAGAACATCATTAATATCTTTAAAATATTTGCAATTGCTTTCTTTTTAAATTTTTTATATTTATTTATTTATTGGATAGAAACAGCCAGAAATCGAGAGGGAAGGGGGTGGTAGAGAATGGAGAGAGACAGACACCTGTAGCACTGCTTCATCACTCTCAAAAACTTTCTTCCTGTGAGTGGGGATTGGGGACTCCAACTCAGGTTGCGACATGTGTGCTCAACCACCCGGCCCCTTGGAATTGCTTTCTATGATTCAGCCCCATTAGACAACTATAGAGATCTATACTTAAAATACTTGGAAATTGTGATATATTTTTTATAACTTTTTTTTTTTTTTTTACAATCTTGAGTTTGAAGAGACATTATAAGTTATCTACAATGAAAGTCATTTTTCAAATAAAACTGACACATGGTTATCAGACTTCTGCTTAAATATTTCTTGAGAAACAGATAAAGTTGACTGAGAAGTGTCTCTCTGCTCAGTGCTTAAGATTTAAAAGATTGGGGGAGTTGGGCAGTAGCACAGTGGGTTAAATGCACGTGGTACGAAGAGCAAGGATTGGGGTGAGAATCCCGTTCGAGCCCCTGGCTCCCCACCTGTAGGGGAGTCGCTTCACAAGCGGTGAAGCAGGTCTGCAGGTGTCTATCTTTCTCTGCCCTTCTCTGTCTCCCCTCCTCTCTCCATTTCTCTCTGTCTTATCCAACAACAATGACAGCAACAATAACAATAGTAATAACCACAACAATGATAAAACAACAAGGACAATAAAGGGGGAAAAATGGCCTCCAAGATCAGTGGATTCGTGGTGCAGGTACAGAGACCCAGCTATAACCCTGGAAGCAAAAAAAAAAAAAAAATTTAAAAGATTGGGAGCTAGGAAATAGGAAATATTTATGTAAAACACTTTGATATTCGTGATCCCAGCATCCCAGGTTCAATCCTTAGCACTACCACTAGACAGAACTGGCAGTGCTTGGCTGAAAAAAAAAAAAAGAAATAGGAAATATTTATGTAAAACACTTTGATATTTGTGATCCCAGCATCCCAGGTTCAGTCCTTAGCACTACCACTGGATAGAACTGGGCAGTGCTTGGCTGAAAAAAAAAAAAAAGAAAGAAAAGATAGGTGTTAACTTTATGATAAAAGTTACATAAAATACATAGGCTTTCTAAGTATAGTTTTGACTCTGAATTTTGGTTTGGTCACTCAGGTTTCTCTCACTAGGTCTCATCTTAATATTTTATTTACTTACTAGGTAGGAACAGAAATCAAGAGGGAACAGAGATAGAGATGTAGAATGACACCTACAAGCAGTGTTACAGCTCTTTTAGAATTTGTCTAGAAGGTCTTCTGGTCTCTATCAGAATGCCCCGAGAAAGAGAGAGAGAGAGAAATGAAGGAAGGTAGGAAGGAATGAAGGAAAAAAGATAATCTACAGTGCTGTTTTACCGCTGCCAAAGCTTTCCCCCTACAGGTGGCCGTTGGAGCTTGAACCCAGGTCTGTGTTCATTATAACATGCTCTCAACTGGGTTCACCACTGCCCAGCCCTGGACTCATTGCTTTTTTGTTTAATTTTGTTTTTGTATATTGCTTCTCTAAAAAACAAGATGTAGTTAAGAATTGCTTATTACCGAGTTGTGGTATATCTTCCAAATATTTTTCAAATGTGTCCCTGATCTCAGGTAAATGTACTAGTTCTTTATTGGTCTTTTGAGTTTAACCTCACCCTTTCTTTAAGTGTCTTCTCATCTGTGATCAGAAACTTTCTAAAACTTTTTTTTTCAATGCTGGAGCCTTAGGCATGCACAATTTCACTGTTCCTGGACCAGTTTTTCATTCTAGTTATTTCAGATGGAGTGGGGTAGGGGGATGGGCACCACAGGACTGCTTTGTGGTCTGTAGAGTTTCCCCCTCCCAGTGCTATGCCACTCGTGGTGCTGGGATTTGAACCCAGGCCTTTGTGAATAAGGTGTGAATTCTACTGGATAAGCCATTTTCTGGCCCTAAAACACATATCCTCTTCTCTTTCATCTTCTTTAGCGATTTTTCAAATATATTTAATGAGAGAGAACCAGAGCACTGGCATGTGTGCTACTGGTGATGGAACTCAGGATCTCATGCAGGCAGATGCTGTGCTCTGCCACTGACCTAACCCTGTGCCTATAAAACATGAGTGTTTTTTATATTACTCTTTTTCCTTCAAATAGTGGGTTGTCAGAAAATCATGACACGTTTATGCATAGATAAATATGGCATGAGTTTTACAATTAAAAAAAAAATTCCCTTTTGTTGTCCTTGTTTTATTGTTGTAGTTATTGCTGTCTCGAAACTTTACATCAGGCTCAACCTGACGCTGTTGACTGGCTACGGAAGAAGGGCAAACGCTAGAAGAAGAAGTTATTGCTGTTGTTATTGATGTTGTCGTTGTTGGACAGGACAGGACAGAGAGAAATGGAGAGAGGAGGAGAAGACGGGGGAGAGAAAGATAGACACCTGCACACGTGCTTCACTGCTTATGAAGCGACTTCCCTGCAGATGGGGAGCATAGGGCTGGAACTGGGATCCTTATGCCGGTCCTTGCGCTGGCACCACGTGTGCTTAACCCTCTGTGCTACCGCTGACTCCCGAGTTTTAAAAATTTTAGTAGAATTTTATTAGTGATTTAATAGAGTTTGCAAGATTATAAGTTTGTAGGAGTATAGTTCCATACTGCACCCTTCCCCGCCCCCAGTAACGACCATATTGCTCACAGAGTCTTAGTTCCTCTTAGATTTAAAAATTTTTTTTGGTATTGTATTATCTTTATTGATTGATTGATTGGAGACAGCCAGAAATTGAGAGGGGAGGAGGTGGTAGAGAGAGACAGAAAGACACCTGTAGCACTGTTTCACCATTTGCTAAACTTTCCCCCTGCAGGTATCGAACCTGGGTCCTTGCGCACTGTAATGTGTGCTCAACCAGGTGCGCCACCACCCAGCCCTGTTCCTCTTATACATATATATTTTTTAAATATTTATTTATTCCCTTTTGTTGCCCTTGCTGTTTTATTGTTGTAATTATTATTGTTGTCATCTTAGTTGGATAGGACAGAGAGAAATGAGGAGAGGAGGGGAAGACAGAGAGGAGGAGAGAAAGATAGATACCTGCAGACCTACTTCACCATCTGTGAAACAACTTCCCTGCAGGTGGGGAGCTGGAGACTCAAACTGGGATCCTTATGCCAGTCTTTGCACTTCACACCACGTGCGCTTAACCTGCTGCGCTACCGCCTGACTCCCCCTCTTATATATATATATTTTTTATCATTTTAAAAAATTTTGGGGGGAATATGATAAAGAACCAGAACATCAGTCTGGCACATGGCATAACATGATTTCTTACAATTCAATAGTAAGTTGTTTTTTTTTTTCACTCTATCAGAGTAAACACATTATTTTAGCATTCAAACTTCTTTGGCATCTGGCTGCTGCCAGGCTCTCTCATTTCATTTTTCTATATTGGGGCTGTCAGAACAGTCATGATGCATTTTTGCATGGGAAAACACATCATGACTTTTCCGACAATCCAGTAGTACTATTTCTTAGTGCCTAACTCCAAATTGCAAAGCAAGGTGTGTTCTCTGTTTGTCTTTCTATACATACTTCCCTTCCATAAAACCCTCTTCCAGCATTGCTTTTCCACCTCCTCAGCACTGCTTCTTCTTCTTCTAGCGTTTGCCCTTCTTCCGTAGCCAGTCAACAGCGTCAGGTTGAGCCTGATGTCTGCTTGTTGCTGGCTTTGAAAGTGACTGGGATCCATGTGGATTCAGTCAGCTAGGAAGGATCGTCAGTTTCCCCAATAAATGGGTACTCATGGGATGCACCACGAGAAGGTCGATCCAATGCATCATCCCCTCAGCACTGCTCTTTTTGACTAACTCCTACTTATTGTCACTGCTCCTCTGCCATTCCCTAGAGAATACTTAGTGTATAGTAGCTTCGTAATACTCTTCCATTGAATGAATGAGTCATAAGAGGTTGGAAGGTAAAGTAGAATAAGAGAGACTTGGGTTCATACAGCATTGTGCTACCTATTAAGTGTGACACCTTAATTGATTTGCTTAACTTTTAAAATCTCAGTTCCTACATTATAAGGTGGGGGATAATACTTCCTTCTTATAGTAGACATAATGTCTACTAAAGCCAGGACAATTTTTTTTTGTTTTGTCTACCACTGTATTCCCAGTGCCAGTTGTTGTCATGATTATTATCCTATGCTAATCCATACATACTTATGTTTCCTTAAACAAATCATCTTTGTCCACAGATTAGTTTTATATTGTCTCTTTTGGTATCACATCTACATTGCTCTATGATTTTTAGCAAGTTAGTTTTTTATTTTTCACATAGATAAACAGGTCAAGAAAAAAATCAAATTAGAGTAGTGTTTGTACATTGTTTAATATATAGTTAAATATTCAGTAAATGTTAACCGCTGATATCTTTATTTTTGTTATTTAACAATTCCTCTATACTGTCCTTTTTCCTTCTCTTTACTAAGCAAGTTTCTGCTTGTAGCTGAATGTTCTGAAGTTCTTTGACAGAGTTCAATGCTTTCCCCCATAAGATACCACGCCTACCCCAACTGCATTTAGAAACTGGGGATCTTTTGTTAATGCCACTAGCACCTAGCATAGTACCTGGCATTTATTACTGCACCAGCTCTTACTACAGATTTGTTTTTATGTGTTTATAATAAATGTCAAAGTAGTGAATAAAGACATTTTATAATTTTTAAAAATTTGAGGATACCCTCAGTTTTAGTGTACAAAATTTTGTTTTTAGTTTATCTCTCCTCCTATTTATTTATTTATTTTTTTATATTTATCAGAGACTGCTAATCTGTGACTTATGATAGTGTTGGGGATTGAAGATTGAATCTGGGATGGATATACATACATATATATGTATGCTTTGTATGCCTGCTTAATGAATCCATTACCACTCCCAGTGGCTTTTTTTTTTTTTTCTGTATAGAAATTGAGAGAGGAGGAGGGAGAGAGAGAGGGAGAGGGAGAGAGAAAGAGAGAGACACCTGCAGCACTGCTTCACCACTCATGAAGCTTCTTCCTCCCTGGGTGGGATGGGGATTAGGGGATTGAACTGGTGCCCTTGAGTAAGGGGCCAATATATAACACATTGAAACTGGTACCTTTGGTGACTGAGGTATGAAAGTCTGTTGTGATATTGATGGTACAGTTTCCCTAATTCTCATTTTTATTTTTACTTATTCTTTGAATTATTTTCAATGAGGGAGAGAATGAAAGACCCCAGCATTGCTCAGTTCTGGCATATGGTGTTGGGTGTTGGGGACTGAATCTAGAGCCTCTGGAGCCTCAGGCATATAAATCCTATGCTCTAACACTGGGCTATCTACCATGTATATTGGGAGGGGGAGGGAGACACAGAGACACCAGAACATTTCTCAGCTCTGATAGTGGTTTGGGGTTTGAACCTGAAGCATGAATCTTTTTGCATAGCTATTATGCTGTCATCCCTACCCCATTGTCTTCTGCTATTTCTTTTAATCACCTTTATTGAATATTTTCCCCACCTATCTTACATCTTGCTTGTGGCAAAAACAAGTTATAGTTTGTGATTTTGTATGATATTGAAATGTATGTTGAGTTGGAGGATAGCTTACATGGTAGGACATTGCCTTGACATTTTTATTTTTAATTTTTTAAAATATTTTTTATTTTTCCTTTTGTTGCCCTTGTTTTTTATTGTTGCTGTTGTTATTGATGTCGTTGTTGTTAGATAGGACAGAGAGAAATGGAGAAAGGAGGGGAAGACAGAGAGGGAGAGAAAAAGATAAACACCTGTAGACCTGCTTCACCGCCTGTGAAGCGATTCCTCTGCAGGTGGGGAGCCGGAGGCTTGAACTGGGATCCTTAGCCAGCCCTTGTGCTTCGCTCATGTGCAGCAGGTTAAGTACTTAACCCACTGTACTACCCCAGCTGACTCCCTGCCTTGGCATTTTTAAAATTATTTTTTCACAAGGGTACCAATTGCCTTTTTAGGGTTTGTGAAGTGTTTTGTGTCTAACTGTAAGGATATGTTTCAACATTTAAAAATAATATTTGAGTGGTCCGTGAGGTGGCACAGTGGCTAACACACTAGACTCTCAGGCATGAGGTTCAATCTCCGGCAGCACATGTACCAGAATAATGTCTGGTTCTTTATCTCCTCCTAGATTTCTCATAAACAAACAAACAAACAAACAAACAAATAAATAACATATTTTAATAAAATGATATTTGAGATATTACTCAATATTAAGAGGTGTCTGTCTAATAGTTAAGTACATCATTAGTAAGCTGGCCTCCTTGAGAAAGTGGATGTGATTTAGAGGGAGGAAAATCTGCTTGAACTACTGGTTTAATCCTGAGTCAATCATTTCACTATTTAGACAGATACTAAAACTTGAAAATAGCCTTACTATTTCTATTATTCTATTACCTATGCATTCTTAACCTAATTTTCTTACTCATTTTTATTAATAAACTGAATAGTTCAAACTCATCAACTTTATTTTAGTGAAATGCCTGCCGCCTACATTTGTGAGAGCCATAGCAAACATTCATTTGGCATAATAGACCTAACTTTTAAAGGTTGTAAACCAGGTTAATGAATTATTAAAATGTTCTGGTCTTGATAAATGATTTTGCACAATGACTTAAAGGGAAAATTTCAAATATAGAATTTGTGTGATTTAGAATTCATAAGTTCATAGATTCAGATCAAAATATGGTGGAGCTAATTTGCCCACCCCCCCCCCCCCCATCCCATGCTTGGCTCAATACCACAGAGAGGTTTGATGTGCATGTTTGGGGACATCTTAACATTTATTTCAAAGTTTACACTCTTACACTTTCTTTCTTCCTTCCTTTCATTTCTTTTTTTTGCCTCCAGGGTTATTGCTGGGGCTCGGTGCCCACACTACGTATCCACTGCTCTTAGAGATTTTTTTCCCTTTTGTTGTTGCTCTTGTTGTTTTATTGTTGTTGTAGTTATTGTTGTTGTTATTGATGTTGTCCTTGTTGGATAGGACAGAGAGAAATGAAGAGAGGAGGGGAAGACAGACGGGGAGAGAAAGATAGACATCTGCAGACCTGCTTCATTGCCTGTGAAGCGACTCCCCTGCAGGTGGGGAGACGCGGGCTTGAACCGGGATTCCTAACGTTGGTCCTCAAGTTTTGCGCCATGTGTGCATAGCCTGCTGTGCTACTGCCTGACCCTCTTTCTTTCCCCTTCCTTCCTTCCTTCCTTCCTTCCTTCCTTCCTCCCTCCCTCCCTCCCTCCCTCCCTCCCTTCTTCGCTGCCTTCCTTGCTCCCTTCCTTCCTTTCTTTAAAATGAATCAGTATGTACATTTTATATTTATTTTGGATAGAGGCAGAAAGAAGTTGTAGGAGGGAGATTAAGAGGGAGAGAGAGTGCAGCACTGTTTTACCACTTGTGAAGCTTCTTCCAACCCCCCCACCCCCCGTTGCAGGTGGGAACTGGGGGCTTGAACCCAGGTTCTTGCACATTATAATGTATGTGCTCAACCAGGTGTGTCACTGCCTGGTCCCTGTTTGACTCACAAGTGTTTGCATCTGTAGGATAGTTTGTCTTCAGAATAGATCTGGAGTGTAGTCTCTTGAAATTGGGTTGGTTGTTTTTGAACAAGAAATCCCAGACTGGAGAACTCTCCAAAGGCTAGAAATGGACCTACCCTATGACCCTGCAATTCCTCTCCTGGGGATATATCCTAAGGAACCCAACACAGCCATCCAAAAAGATCTGTGTACACATATGTTCTTGGCAGCACAATTTGTAATAGCCAAAACCTGGAAGCAACCCAGGTGTCCAACAACAGATGAGTGGCTGAGCAAGCTGTGGTATATATACACAATGGAATACTACTCAGCTATAAAAAATGGTGACTTCACCGTTTTCAGCCAGTCTTGGATGGACCTTGAAAAATTCATGTTGAGTGAAATAAGTCAGAAGCAGAAGGATGAATATGGGATGATCTCACTCTCAGGCAGAAGTTGAAAAACAAGATCAGAAACGAAAACACAAGTAGAACCTGAAATGGAATTGGCATATCGCACCAAAGTAAAAGACTCTGGGGTGGGTGGGGAGAATACAGGTCCATGAAGGATGATAAATGACATAGTGGGAGTTGTATTGTTAAATGGGAAACTGGGGAATGTTATGCATGTACAAGCTATTGTATTTACTGTTGAATGTAAAACATTAATTCCCCAATAAAGAAATAAATAATAAAAAAAAGAAATCCCAGAGTCTTAGATAACTTCAGTGTCATCTAAAGCAAGGTATGTATGGGCACATTCGTTTGTTTCCATGGACTTGTTGTCCAGCAGAGAGAAAGGTATGGCTTGAGGAGGGCCAGAGTAGAACGCAGGCAGAGATCCCCTTTATCAGTATCTATTGTACTTAGTGAGAAGGATTAATACAAAGATCTATTCATGGGAGTCGGGCAGTAGCACAGTAGGTTAAGCGCAGGTGGGTCAAAGCGCAAGGACCGGCCTAAGGATCCCAGTTCGAGCCCCTGGCTCCCCACCTGCAGGGGAGTTACTTTGCAAGCGGTGAAGCAGGTCTGCAGGTGTCTTTCTCTCTCTCCTCATCTCTGTCTTCCCCTTCTCTCTTCATTTCTTTCTGTCCTAACAAGGACAACATCAATAGCAACAACAATAAAAAACAAGGGCAAGTGCAAGGATTGGCGTAATGATCCCAGTTCGAGCCCCCGGCTCCCCACCTGTAGGGGAGTCGCTTCACAAGCGGTGAAGCAGGTCTACAGGTGTCTTATCTTTTTCTTCCCTTCTCTGTCTCCTCTCCTCTCTGGATTTCTCTCTGTCCTACCCAACAACAATGACAGCAGCAACAACAACAATAATAACCATAACAATGATAAAACAACAAGGGCAACAAAGGGGGAAAAATGGCCTCCAGGATCAGTGGATTCGTGGTGCAGGCACAGAGCCCCAGCAATAACCCTGGAGGCAAAAACAAACAAACAAGGGCAATAAAAAGGAAAATAAATAAATAAGTATCTATTAATTCCATGAATAGTTTCTGGGTGCTAACTATAAAGTAGCCAGTCTGCTTGTGCTGGAAATATGATGTGAAATAAAATATGGTCTTTGCCCACTAGTCAGAGGGATAAGTACGTAATTAAATTGAAGTGTGGTATATTTGTGGTATAATGATATTAGGCATCCAAATAGGTGAAGAGAGGTTGGTGTTTTAGATGACAAGAGCAGCTTGAGGGTGAAAAGAAGATGCTCAGGAAAAAGTATTAAATAAAAACAGATCAGTGATTAGCTTTTATGTTTGTAATAGAAACTAAGGACTTGGGTTTCAGAAAAGAAATGCAAAAGAGGGCCAATGATAGACAAGAAACACCATCACCAAAAGACTGAAGATTGCCACATTACTGCTGCGAGGAAATTACAAAGGGAATTAAGTGTAAAGGTCAATATGAGTATTGTCTGGCAAGGCTTGAGATCTTATTTGTGATTTGAAAACATTAAGAGTCAGCCTGCTTGGTTTGAATAATTTCTCCAGCAATGCTTAGTTAGTCAAAAACTGGCAAAGGATCTATAGGGGTTATTCAGATTTGAGAATTAATATGTAGATGGGAAATACTCTCAGATGAATAGTTGAATAGAGTTTGAGCATTAAAATAAGGAAGAAAGCAAGGATCATGAAGAGGAGGCTGATAGATCTGAGGTAATAATGATGACAGATGAGTAGATAAGGAAAAGTGAAAGGGGAGAAAGGTTAGGCTAGGTTGAGGTCAGAGGGAACTTTTAGAATTTGAAATTTTGGAGGTTAAATTATCAATGATGATTTAGAACCAGTGTTAGACCACTAAGTGGGTAGACAGATGGAATAGAGTAGAAGTTACTAAAATTGAGGTGGGACTTGATTCCTAACTAGTTTTTAGAAATTTATTTTTATGAGAGAGTGAGGGAGCTCAAGAAACCAGAGCACTGCTCAGCTTTGACATGTAATAGTATGGGAGATTGAACTTGGGTCCTCTAGGGCCTCAGACATTCAATCCACTGTTTTAACATTTAGCTATCTCCCTGGTCCACTTCCTTTCTTTATGAAGCTCTGATTACTTGGTTACCATTAGTGATAGAAATGAGTATTTTTAATTAAAATAGCTAGACCAAAAATATCTAATTTTAACAGTGATATAATTACAATTTTATACTGTAGTGGGAAGGAAGGAAATTGGCAATTACATCTTCCTTTTTTTTTTGTTAGCTTAATTCTTGTTAAAAATCAGAGGGAGGGCTGGTGAAATAGCTCAATTGCTACTGGAGGAAGCTTTAGTGCTGTTGCCTCTTTCACTGTCCTTCTGCCTATCTGTCTAAGTAAAATAAAATAATAAAAATCAGTTTGAGATATCTCAGTAGTTTCTCAGGAAAGTAAAAAAAATTAATTTTATTCCCTTTTATTCTCAATTAAAAAATGTAACATTATTAAATTTTAAAGTATAGCGTACTGGCAGCTCAGGAGGTGGTGCAGTAGCTAACATATTGGGTTCTCAAGCATGTGGTTTCCAGTTTGATCCCTGGAATCACATGTGCCAGAGTGGTGCTCTGATTTTCTCTCTCCATTCATAAAGTATGACACACACATAGAAACTGGTTTAAGTTATAATTATTCAACCTGATGCATTTTAACAAAATGAATATAGAAGTGTAAACATAACCTGGTTTGAGAAAAGTAAAGCAACATAATAAAAACCTAGCTCTGGGGGCCATGCAGTGAAAGGACCCAGGTTTGAGCCTGCTCCCCACCTGCAGGGAGGGACACTTCATGGGTAATTAAGCTGGTCTGTAAATATCAATCTTTTTCTTCCTCTTCCAGTTTCTTTCTGTCCTAGCCAAAAAAATAGAAAGGAAAAAAAAAGTTAACAGTAGTCTGCAGTGAGTCAGTATATGCAGCAAGTAAGTAGAAAGACCTAAAAAGACAACATAAAGTTAATAATGAAATAGTGTATACTTAGGCTTAGATACCCTCCTCACCTGCTTCCTATTATACTTCCCTCCCTCACTTCAAAGCTAACTTTATCAAAGTAAGGACTACAAAAGCTGAATAAGGGCAAGAGACTGGCATACTTTAACAATGACTCTTAAGTCTCTATCAGACCACCACATCAGCTGAGGCCCTAGTCAGGAGTCCTGAGACTCCCAAACAGACATGATGGGCCTAGAACTCGAATAGATCCCTCTCTCCATTATTACTGGTCCTCCATTAGGAACAACACAGTAGACCCCTTTGTGGACCCTCATAGGACCTTGCCCTCAGTGTGGCTCAACAGCAGTAGAGAATGTTCCATCCTCCAAAGTTAGGTTGGGCAACATACTCTATATTCCACCTGAGGAAGATAGGCTCTGAAATTGGGGCAGCTTGGAACATTCCTGCTCATGACCACAGAATATGAGCTCAGATCTACAGGGATACAGAGGTCATATAGGCTCCTAAGCTGAATATGGGCCCCAGATCACATCAAATCATTGGGGTTTACAGTCAACAGTATTTATACACCTTTCCCATATTAGGGAGCTACTCTCTTCCCTGATCCAGCTTTCTGGTCCTTTTTCCAGCCATGGCATCAAATCTCTTCAGACAATAACTTAGATCCACCTGCATATCAGATATCAGGCTCAGAAAAATAAATTAAATAAATAAATAAATAAATAGTATGTCATGGGCTCTTTGGAATACAACTGAAATAGGAATTCTATCTATAAAATGGAGGGACCCACCCCCAACTCTTCATATGAACTTTTCCAGCGTTTAGGTTCATGATTAGTCAACAATTTGTTTGGCTCTATATGTTAACTCTTTTTTTCAGCCACCAGGTTCCAGATGCTAACATCATGCCAACTGGATTTCCCTGGGCAGACAACCCCACCAATGTGTCCTGGAGTTCCGCTTCCCCAGAGCCCCACCCCACTAGGGAAAGAGAGAGACAGACTGGGAGTATGGATCGACCTGCCAACGCCCAGGTTCAGTGGGAAAGCTATTACAGAAACCAGACCTTCCACCTTCTGCACCCCATAATGACCCTGGGTCCATACTCCCAGAAGGATAAAGAATAGGAAAGCTATCAGGGGAAGGGATGGGAGGGATATGGAGTTCTGGTGGTGGGAAATGTGTGGAGTTGTACCCCTCTTATCCTCTGGTTTTTGTCAGTATTTCCTTTTTATAAATAAAAATTAAAAAAAAAAAAGGTTAAAATGGCCACAGTAAGAGACAGATGCGTAGTGCTGGCACTGAACCTCGGTGATAACCCTGGTGGCAGTAAGCAAACAAACAAACATGACTAGAATCAAGCATTGAAAAAACGAAAACCTATCTCTCTACACAAAAGCCCTACTCTTGTGCCATTTTAGTCACAATTCTCCTCGCTTTTCCTTTGGATAAATTCACAAAAATGGTATTAGTGTGACTACCCTACACTAGGAAGAATTTTTTAATTTCACATTATTGTTGACAACTTGCCTATTATTTAATGTTACCTGTAGAGTCTTTGTCCTTAATTAAGACCAAGATTATTACAAAGTTCTGGAGAAAGAATAGTGGAGTCAGTATTCTACTCTATCAGTACCAAGACTGGTTACAAAAAAGTAAACCACAGTTAACTTGAATGTTCAGGGAAAATGAAGTACTGTGTTTTCTCATATTTGAAAGTTTACTTAGTTTATTCCATCTTTCTTCTTAAAAACCTTTGCAAATATAGTAGACTATATTTCCATCTTTACAGTTAGAATATACATGTGATGGCTCAAAATCCTTTAGTATAATTTTATTGTTTTCAGCTTAGATATTTGTGTTAAGTATTGAATATATGTAATGTGTTCACATGTATAAGTACATATATGTATATACATATACCCATATGAAATCTATAGTGAGAGGTGATCCCAAGTATGTATTTAAAAATAAATATCTGGGTATTGCCTATTTTGCCTTCAAGTGGCATAGACTTTATGTTTGTTTTCAGCGTGTATATGTGTGTGTGAGAGAGTTAGGACTGACTTCGAGGTATAGTCAAGACACACTAAATAGGGAAAAAATTAGATTTGATTGAGCCCTTTTTCCCAACATTTTAATTTATTTATTATTGGATAGAAATAGAGAGAAATTGAGAAGGGAGGTTAGTGAGGGAGAGAGAGACACTTGCAGCCATGCTTCACCACTTGTGAAGCTTTCTCCCTGCAGATGGGTACCAGGGGCTTGAACCCAGGTCTTTGTGTACTGTAATGTGAGCTCTTAACCAGGTGCGCCACTGCCTGGCCCCCCTAGGTATCTTTCTGAGAAACACAAATACTGGTCTGAAGAGATGTATGTACACCTATATTCTTGGGCAGGGAAGACAGCATAATGCTTATGTAAAGAGACTTTCATGCTTGAGGCTCCAAGGTCCCAGGTTCAGTCCCCAGCACCACTATAAACCAGAGCTGTGCAGTGCTCTGTTCTCTGTATCTCATTAAAATAAATAAATAAATTAGAAAAAAAAAGTCACACCTATGTTCTCACAGCACAGATTATAATAGCCAAGATACGGAACAACTGGAGTGCCCAATGACAGATGAATGGATAAAAAAAGCTGTTGGTGTGTCTACACAATGGAATTCTAGTCAGCTGTAAGAAAGGATTAGCTCTTGCCATTTGGTGCAGTGTGGGTGGAGCTAGAGGTGGTTATGTTAAGTGAAGTAAACTAGGAGGTAAAAAATGGCATGATCTCCCTCTTATGTGAGATATACTTAAAAAAAAAAAAGGAAGAAAATCAAACAAAAATAAACTCAGAGACTCTGGTGGCAGTACTGAGGTTACCAAGTAGGAGAGGGAGAAGAATAAGGAGGGTAGTGTTCAGTGGCTTATGAGTGGGGGAGATTGATAACGTTGGTGTGCCAGGCTAGCGTGGGGGTGCCTCTTCCTGGGTGTGTACTCTCTGGGTTGGAGAGAACTCACCAGAGCCAGCCTGGGCTGCTACTTACTCAGTGATGCGGGAGAGATGACTCAGGAACCAAACTTGTGGCGGTGAGGCAATGCAATTCTTTATTGATCAGAGAGCCAAGGCTTTTAAAGGGCAGGCCCAGAAGTGGCAAGTCGGAAACGGAAATGGCTAGGAAAGGGGCAGAAAAAGGCAAAAGGGGGCTAGCAAGGTAGAAACTTCCTTAGCACCTGTTGTAAGGGTTTTAACTGGTAGGATTAATACTATCCTGCAGGCAGGGAGGGTCTTGAGGGTAGAAAGAAGATAGATCAAAGGAATGGAATGAGTGGGGATCTTTCAGGCAAACAATGATTATGTAGATAGGCCATAGTATCAGGAATGCAGGGTGCTTTGTGAGCCCCACAGAGCTCAACCACATCCTCACAATTTCCCAACATCTCCCCCTTTCTTTTTATCTAATGGCCATGGTATCAGGAATGCAGGGTGCTTTGTGAGGCAGGGAGTCTGATAAGACATGGCAAACCTTTGGGGTTACTCCTGTCGCTCCTTGCTCAACCTCTCGGTAGAGAGAGACTGACAGAATAGACACATTCCTCAGGTCAAGCCCTGCCAGGCTCTACCACATCCTCATAATTTCCCGACATTGATGTAGTGGGGGAGGTATGATACACTCAATCTCAAGAGAAAGATAGACACCTGCAGACCTGCTTTACCGCCTGTGAAGGGATTCCCTGCAGGTGGGGAGCCGGGACTCGAACCGTGATCCTTTCTCGGATCATTATGCCGGTCCTTGTGCTTTGCACCATGTGTGCTTAGCCCACTGCGCTACCGCCTGACTCCCAGTGTTCCAAGTTCTAAGTATAATGTTTTTATGTTTTTGAAGTAGTAACCTAATGTATTTATGTTGCTTACATAACTATGAAATACATAAAGGATGTATGTGTGATAATTATATGTGAAATCCTGGAATAATCACTGTGAAGATCAAATGAGTTACCATGTAAAAATGTTTTCTCAATATATTACTATATTACTATTATTCGATTTTTAAAAAATTGTTAAATTAAAAGTATTCAAATTGTTAGCTCTCATGAAGTGATTGAGTTTATGAGAAGGGGTGAAATTAGATGAAGGTATGCTTATTCCCCCCTCTATTAAAATTATCGTTTCCCTCATACTCAAAGCTGAGGTATATTGTTACATGGAGATAAGCATGGCCCTGCACCTGGGACCATGGTGCACCCGGTTAAGTGCACATAGTACTATGCTAAGGTTCTGCTCAAGGATCCAGGTTTGAGCCTCCCACCTCCTACAGTGGGGACACTTTCCGAGTTGTAAAGCAGGTCTGCTGGTGTCTATCTTTCTCTCCTTTATTTCTCTGTCCACTATCTCTCAATTTCTCTTTGTCCTAGCGAATAACATGGGGGGAGGGGAAATGGCGCCAGGAGCAGTGGATTTGTAGTGTAGACACTGAGCCCCCAGCGATAACTGTGGAGGCAAAATAAAATAAATAAAAAGATAAGCATGAATAGGGATGGTTTTGTCCATTTTCCACAAATCAGTCATTCTGTTAAAGAAAATTTTGTAGCTTTATTTGTTGTTTATAGAGTTTCATACATGTCTATGTATGCACATTTAAGTAAAATGTGTAAAAAAAAAACACCTTATTTTAAATGTTCCATATGCAAATCTTATATAGTGGTTGTCATATAAAACATTTCCAAAGTCTGCAGTTGCTTTAAAAGTCACAATGTCTTGAACAAATACAAGAGCACATGTAGGTACTAATACCAACAGTGAACAAATGTTCAAGAGGATATGTAATAGGGTTGCAGTCTGGGAAGAAGAGTAATAGCCATTAAGACTATCAGATTTCTGTTTCTGTGTCAGTGAATAAGTAAAGACAATCTTTATTTTACAGGACTAAATCTTCTGTTAATAGTAGCAAAATTCTTAACTTTTCCTTTATCCATTATCCTAATTTTAAAATGTCTCCGTATATAGTGGTAGCTAATACTATTGCCTGTTTATTGGAATTATTTCAACTTGTGGTAAGTAGGTTATTTTACCTGTGAAATTGCTTCAGGCCTTTTATAGCCATGTTGTATTTAACTCCTGATTGTATGGATTTGAGCTGTATTGCTAGGCTACTTGTCTCTAAAGCACTCTTCAGTTTTCATCTTATAAAAGGAAATGGTCAATTTGAGATTATGTGGTCTTAGAAATAGCTATGTGTGATTAGAAAGTACTTGTTCATATCATATTTGTGTCATTTAGTAGCTCATCTCTCTGTTTTAGGAACAGCCTTTCCAAAGATAAATTCTTTATTTAAAAAATATGCTCTCAAAAAGAACTTCATTAATTATAACTTAATGTTCTATGAAATAATATTTGCTTAGCATTTAAAATATTAAACATGAAGGTAAGCCAGAATAGTTTGAATACATCATATATTTTGATTTTTCTTTTTTTTTTTTTTTTTTAAACCAGAGCACTACTGACTGAACTCTAGTTTATGGTAGTGCTGGGGACCCTTGACAACAATTTTTCTTCAGAGAGTTGTAAACTCATATCCAGTTTATTCAAATTACCATGAACTTTTATTATAATGTAAAGAAATGGCAAGTCAGTATTCTCTCAATAAAATGATACTGAAATTGGGGGAAAGTAGACTTTAAAATACACAAGAATAAAGTGTTTCCTTGTCTTTATATAGAATGCATACTTTACAGAAGAAAATTTTGTAGTTTATTTTCTTAGGTTTATATGTTTATGCATACTTTCATACATATCTAATATTTGATTCCCTAGCATTGAGTCCTGTAGTTTTATTTATCTCTGTAAAGATTTGTTAACTTCCTGGTAATAGCAGATGAAGTTTTAGCATTTCTGTGCTTTGTTACATTATCCTTCTAATATATTGATTACACGTTTACTTATACCAGTAATTATTATTTATGTGAGTATAACAATGGTATATCTACAAGTCAAAGTAGTGTTTTATTATTGCATTTTTCTTTTAAAATACTTTTCTTACTAGTTTTCTTGATTTGCATACATGTCTTCTTAAATGTTCAGCTAATTTCATTGGAGTACAGATTAGGGTTTTTCAGGCACTTTTCACCAGAGGGTAATCCTGCTCACATAAAGTGATTACATCCTTGAAGTAATAGGGCCTGTTTTCCATGATCCTAACACATGTTAGTGTAATTCTAACTCAATTTGGAAGGCATCAAGTGGGAAACTTTAGAATTGTAGTTGAAAGTTTATTGTACTCTAGGTTTGTGCTTAGAGTATTTTGAAGTTAGGCTTCACCTCCAAAAAATTTACAGATTGTGAAGTAAAATCCAATGATTCTAAAGTAGGAAGTTTCAGTTCTGTTTATATACTAAAGTAACTCTTAAATAGGTACAATGTAGCTAAGAAACTGAAGGTTTCGAAAGCTTTGAAATATAGAGCATTCAAGTACCTAGTATAGCCTATTCTAACCAAGGACTTTACTATCTTTTTAAATTTTATTTATTTATTGATGAGAAAGATAGGAGGAGAGTGGTCTGGGAGGTGGTGCAGTGGATAAAGCATTGGACTCTCAAGCATGAGGTCCTGAGTTCAATCCCTGGCATTTCTCATCCACTGTGTTTCTCATTAATAAATAAATAAAATCTTTAAAAGAAAAGAAAAAAAGAAAGATAGGAGGAGAGAAAGAATCGGGCATCACTCTGGCACCTGTGTTGCCAGGGGCTGAACTTGGGACCTTATGCTTGAGGGTCCAGTACTTTATCCACTGCGCCATCTCCCGGACCACAGTTTCTCTGCATGTTTTTGTGGAGGTTCATTTACATCTTATAATCATGGTATACTATTTGGTTATAACACAAAATTTCTGTTATCCATAAGGCAACATAACATTTGCTGGTTACTATCCCATATTTAATTTAAAAAGTATATTCTGAATAATTTATATTCATATATATCACTGTATATGAAGGAAATAAGAGGATATTCATTCCAGAAAGGTGGGCAGAGTAACAGTGAAGAACAGTATCTACCTTACACTTCAAATTTATTTTGCCTCTTGAAAATTTTTTTTTTTATATATATATATATATATATTTTTTTTTTTTATTATTTATTTATTCCCTTTTGTTGCCCTTGCTGTTTTATTGTTGTAGTCATCATTGATGTTGTTGTTGGATAGGACAGAGAGAAATGGAGAGGGGAGGGGAAGACAGAGAGAGGGAGAGAAAGAGAGACACCTGCAGACCTGCTTCACCGGTTGTGAAGCGACTCCCCTACAGGTGGGGAGCTGGGGGCTTGAACCGGGATCCTTACACAGGTCCTTGCGCTTTGCGCCACCTGCACTTAACCCGCTGCACTACAGCCCGACTCCCGCCTCTTGAAAATTTTTGAAAGTACTTTACAAAAGAGAAGTGAAAAGTTTAACTTTTTAACCAAAGCTACTATTTGGTTTTATAGAACTGACCATTGAAGTGTCATTTCTGATTACATAATATGATTTTTTTATGCATAAAATTCCACACAACTTGAATTTAGTATTTTTCAACAGTATTTTGATTAATCTTCTATTTTCACAGTTGTTCAGTCGTGGCTGTTTTCTCTTACATGTTGTGTTTTATAATTGGGTCACATATTTCTATCATCAGTGAGCAGTATACTTTCATTGTGTTAAAGTCAGTTCATAAAGCGGGGGTACTTTTTACTCAGTGCTTACTATTCTATTTGCATTACCTAAGTATATACTCAAAGTACTACGTTTTGCAAAATAAAGTAATTTTTTTCTATTAAAAGTAAAAAAAAAATATTTTGCCAGCTGCCTTAGAAATGTCAGATGGTGGCACACCTGGTTGAGTGTACATGTTACATTGCACAAGGACCCATGTTCAAGCCCCCAGGGGGAATGCTTTGTAAGTGGTGAAGCAGTGTTGCAGGTGTCTCTCTGTCTATTCCTCTCTATCATCCCTTCCTCCTGATTTCTCGCTGCCTCTATCCAATAAATAAAATAAAGGTAATAAAAAAAATTTAAGGGAGTCAGTGGTAGCCCACCGGTTAAGCTCACATGGTGTGAAGCACAAGGATAGTGTAAGGATCCTGGTTCCAGCCCCAGCTCCCCACCTGCAGGGGAGTCACTTCACAAGTGGTGAAGCAGGTCTGCAGCTATCTTTCTCTTCCCCTCTCTGTCTTTCCCTCTTCTCTCCATTTCTCTCTGTTCTATCTAACAACGACGACCTCAGTAATTTCAACAATAAAAACAAGGGCAACAAAAGGGAAAATAAATATTAAAAAAAAGAAATGTCAGATGTATTTATGTCAATTAAAATCAGAACACATTTTGAAGAAATCTATTCTTTTGGATCATGTCTGTTATGTAGATGAATAATTCTTTGCTTAAAGAAACTGTTTTACATAATTACTTTTGATCATCTATAGGTTCTCAATATAATTTTAAAATATCATTTGAAATTTTTTACAGTAATCCTAAATCGGAGAGTCAGAGAGTAAATAAAAAAGTCAACAATGATGCTTCACTTAGGATTCACAATCTATCCATCTTGGTGAAACAGATAAAATTTTATTACCAGGTAAGTATTACTTTTTTCACCCAGTGTTTTTATTAACTGCTTATATAATCACACTTCGTGTTATTTAATATCAATCACTTAGCACATACTTAGTGCCTATGTATCTGGTACTAGTCTGTTTATTGTAGATAACAACGTAGTTAAAGTTATTTGATATTAAACATACAAGTGAACATTTCATAATTAGCTGTTTTTTTTTTTACAAATAATTATTATATGTTACATATTTTTAAAACTGCTTCCTTGAGAACTTGATAGTCCAACATTTCCTGTTCTTGTTGAATTATGCCTTTGGAAAGTCTTTTTATCTTTCTTTTAAAATTGGATTCACATTGTAGAGTTTAAATATGAATAGAGCACCGCTAAGGTCTGGCATATGGTGGTATAGGGAATTGAACCTGGGACTATGGAGTCTCGGGTGCTAAGAGTCACTTTGCATAACCATTATGCTGTCTCCCCCACCCTCACACATATTTTGATAGTTGTATTAAAAATTTTTAACTTTTATGTATTAATTTCTGTTAGGATTTATTTCACTAGTGAGTTATTTGGAAGCA